>NC_081562.1:19746923-19749365 GCF_022355385.1 Mustela nigripes
CTGCCTGCTTGTGATCTCTCTCTGTCAAATAAATAAATAAAATCTTAAAAAAAAAAAAAAAGATAGCTGGCATTAAGAAAACAATACAGGGACACCTGGGTAGTACAGTCCATTAAGTTTTTTTTTTTTTTAAAGATTTTATTTATTTGACAGAGAGAGATCACAAGCAGGCAGAGAGGCAGGCAGAGAGGGAGGCGGAAGCAGGCTCCCCGCTGAGCAGAGAGCCCGACGCAGGGCTCCATCCCAGAACCCCGGGATCATGACCCGAGCCCAAGGCAGCGGCTCAACCCACTGAGCCACCCAGGCGCCCCCAGTCCATTAAGTTTTTAACGCTCTTGGTTTTGGTTCAGGTCATGTGTTCTGGATCATGGGACTGAGCCTTGTATCAGGCTCTTACAAGGCCCTGTGCTCAGGAGAGTCTCCTTGAGTTTCTTTCTGCTTTCCCTCTACCCCTGGCCCCACTCTCTCTCTCTCAAATAAGGAAATAAATCTTTAAAAAAAAAAAAAAAAAGAGGGGCGCCTGGGTGGCTCAGTGGGTTCAAGCCTCTGCCTTCGGCTCAGATCATGATCCCAGGGTCACATTGGGTTTTCTGCTCAACAGGGAGCCTGCTTCCCCCCGCCTCTCTCTGCCTGCCTCTCTGCCTACTTGTGGTCTGTCAAATAAATACAATTTTTTAAAAAGTAGTAATACAAAGAACACATGAATAGAGAGATAAATGGTGGGAACACTTTGTTTACAGGGGGATGTAGCTAGCTCTGCGTTTAGAAAGGGCAACAGAACAGGTTAATACAAGATTATAGGTAAAGCGAATGCAGGGGAAGTTTGGCCTTTGCCCTATGGCTTTTAGGGGAACCATATTATTTTTCAATTTTCCAAATGGACAAGAAGCAGTAATATAAGAACCCTAAAAACACCTCCTTGTAGAAGTCATTCAAACCCTGATGCTGGGTGAAAAGCAATGACAGACGGCAGTTTCCTTTTTGACAGCATTACCAAGGACCACCCATGAGGTCCAATTTACACCACTGATGTCTGTGAGCTTTCTCTGCTCAGCTGCCTCTAAGCTGGGTTTCAGCGAGCATACACCAAGTGGCATACACCAAGTGGAACGCAGGTGTGAAGAGGGAATTTGCCTGATACCGGGAGATGATCTACTGGTACATGTACTCACTATTACTGTTCTCCAATTATAGACAGGTTCCTCTGTAGGCAGCATACCATAGCAGGTGGAATTTCCTCTGACTTGAGAGCAGTGGTTGATGAAAGCCAGGTAATTTTTGTAATCTAATTTAAAAACAGAGAAAGAAACTCCAAAAGTCAAAGTTTATAACTGTGTGTGTGTGCCTAATGTATGTATGTTTATATACGCATATATACTTATGTATGTGGTTGCTTCATGATGTGTTCTCTACAACTTTGTATTTCCCTGTGTTTATTGCATTATGTTGGTATCACAGTCTTCTTTTTCATATCCCATTTCCCTTACTGGAGCACATGTTCCTTGCAAGCAGAGACCCCATGATTTCTTTTATCTTGGAACTTACCACATCATGTGTTCCCTCAAGAGGCAAGATACCTATACTTCACCTACACTATCTACAGTAGGAACAGTAAGAATTTACTCTCAAAGAAAAGAATATTCTCCTGAGTAGAGTATCTCCTGTATGGAAGGTCTATAAAATAAATTAGAATAACCAAAAAGCCCACTCCAAACAGTTAAAATTATTAGATAAATATCAACCAGATATACTTAATAGTGCTAGTATTTTTTTTTATGTACTAGTATTTTATGTGCTAGTTTTCCTATGTGGAATGTCATTCTCTAGATTCTTTGCATTTTCATATGTGACACTTTAAATTTACATAAGCTAGGGTTTAACCCTGCAAGCTTTTCGCTTGTTAGAATAAACCTTAGATGCACTAGATAAAAATGCTCTTCTCTGTTACAATTATTCGTGTGTCTGTGTCATGAAGAAGGCATTTGATGTACCGAAAGCAGCTGACTGACACTGTACCTGGGGAGTATTGAAGATCTCCCGTTGAATGCTGCCTCAGTACCTCAAAAGCATCTTCAAAGGCTTGTCCCAGCTTGTCTTGTTCAATGCAGGACTGCTAGAAAGGCAGAATCCTCAAGTTATGAAATTATCAAGAAATTATCAATTGAACTTCATCTTTCTACTGTAAAGGGTGGTTTCTCACCCACGACACTACTGATACCCGAGTTTGGCTAAGTCGTTACTGCAGGGGGCTGTTGTGTGCCCGGCAGAAAATCTAGCAGCATCCCTGGTCTCCACCCACTCACTGGATGGCAGCAGCACTCTCTCAACCCTGGTTGAAATCCACTGCTCTGTAACATCTAGTATTTAGAGAACAGTCCTCATTCTATGAAACAGTATTTAACATTCTCTTACAAGTTTAGTAGGAGTTGTATTGCAGGAGAC
>NC_081562.1:19749465-19942446 GCF_022355385.1 Mustela nigripes
GGGTATTAGGGAGGGAGCGTATTACATGGAGCACTGGGTGTGGTGCAAAAACTGTGAATTGTTACGCTGAAAAGAAAAAATTAAAAAACAAATACAAAAACGAACAAACAAAAGAACTATCTTTCACAGAACAATCTGAATCGGTACTTAAAATGCAAATGCTCTTCATTTCAAAAACATATCCCTGAGACATAGAATTAAACTTTTTTTTTTTTTTTAACTTTTATGTATTTGAGATAGAGACACAGAGAGTGTGTGAGCAGGGAGGGGCAAAGGGGGAGGGAGGGAGAATCTGATGCAGATTCCATACTGAGCACGGAACCCGATGCAGGGCTTGATTCCACCTCCAGACCATGACCCAACCTGCAACCAGGAGTTGGACCCTTAACCCACTGAACCACACAGGTGCCCCCATATTAAACGGTTCTGCAAACCATTTCATACCCTTATAATCCGAACCACAGATTACTTTCAAAATGGAGGATACTGATCCTTCAAGAGATGCTCATCCTCCAAATCATCCAAGGGAAGACTGGAAAATGACAACTTACCATGCTTCATTAATATATCGGCAATTCTGAAAAAGATTAATAAAAAAATTAGTAGTGTATTTAATTTGCCTCTGAATTAAAAGCTCTTACTCAAAATATTTTCTGAAGATACCATTTAAAAACCAAAGTACCATCCGAAGTCTCTTTAATGAGTACACATTTTTCTTCTTACAAAATTTCCTACAAACATTTTTTTTTAATTATTACAAAACTTTTTAAATGTTAAAAGTAGCTCAACAGGGTTAATTACCTAAAGTTGTTTAACTTGTAAGAGAGTTTTAATAAAAATTACTGAGAAGAGTATTTATAATT
This sequence comes from Mustela nigripes, assembly GCF_022355385.1. NCBI lineage: Eukaryota > Metazoa > Chordata > Mammalia > Carnivora > Mustelidae > Mustela > Mustela nigripes. The sequence continues at coordinate 19,750,329 of NC_081562.1, forward strand.
AAAGTATTTAAGGGGCGTCTGACTGGCTGGGTCAGAAGGGGACTCTTGATCTCGGTGTTTTGAGTTTGAGCCTCACATTGGGTGTAATAAATTCTTAAAAAGAAAAGTTATTTAAAAATTCTGAAAATCAGAAACCTTTTTACCTTAGCATAGCTCTCCATTTATAATGTTGTGGGTTTTTTCCCCTCAGTCTTTCTCGTGTCAGCCTACTGAGAATCTGGTGAAGAAAGGCTTTCTCTCTCTTGAAATGTGAATCTATATTACAAATAAAATTTACCCTGTAAAACCCATCCATTCACTAGAAAAGATAGGAACCCTGATCTACTTTCTAATCCCTGTTAGATTCTGTTCTAAACAAACAGTGATTTTAAAAAAAAAAACCAACATTAAATGGTTTTTTAAAAAAGATTAACATTCTGCAAACTAAAAACATATCTACATAACAAGAAAGAGCATGGGGGGGCATAATTGCTTAGTTTTTTATTTAGCACAAGCAACTGTTTACACATTATCATTTATCCCACCAATGCAGTGAGCCTGTTAACACTACAGAATACAGAGATGATTTAATCCAATACACTATTATACATATCCATCAATATAATAATTACATCAGTATAATACATCAGACACTAACATTCTATTCAGCTCTTCAAAATCACTATACCAGTCAGTTAAAAGAAAATGTGAGGAAAAAAAAAATCCCTAAAAACAAAGTCAACTATGTGAGGTTAACAGTGTTAACTAACCTTACTGTGGTTACCATTTCATAATATATTTGCATGTCAGAGTATCACATTTTCCACCTTAAACTTACACTTTCTTTTATGTCAATTATATCTCAAAAAAGCTGGAAGACAGCTTCCTATGTGAGAAATGTTGAACAATTTAGCAAAAACTTAAGAGAAAAAAAATAAAGAAAACCCATAAATCACTGCCTGGGCTATGATCCCTAATAAATATTATCAGTATATGTGTTTTTGTAAAAAGGCAAGTCAATGAACTTTCAATTAATTATGCCTCAACTCATATGCACTACAGCAAATACATGAATGGTGTACTTTCAATCAAATACTTAAATAACTTGGACTAAAATACACGACAAAACACAACTATCGCAAACCCAAAGGGAAAAAAAAAGCTCAAAAACGCTATTGATTACTTCAATTACTTAATCTTTCTTGTATCTGAACAGTTGATACAAGAAACATTCTTTAGGCCAAAGGAGAAAATTAGCACAAGGTATTTTGAGAATCAGAAGCTAAACACTTACCAGGAAGACACTTCAGCTCTTTACAAAGTAGATGTTTCATTAATATCAGAATCGTTAAGACAGAACTGTCAAGAACTCACTGGCAGAGTTGCATTAAATAGCTGTTTTTAAGGAAGTGCTACAAAAGGGGATTTTTTTTAAAAGATACAGTGTACTCACGATTCCTATTTCATGATACGGCCAACAGACTCCAGGGGCTATTATTTTGAAGAAACACGTAGAAGTTGATATCCCCTGGGCCAAAAGCATCCAAACAGACCCCATGAATCCCGCTCAGCATTAACTGCAGCACCTCTGGACCCCGCAAACACACTGGAAACCTCTGACCTGCACAACTCTCGTTCATCCCTTTTTTTTCAGGCTGTCTCCTGTTTTTCCCCTGATTCTAGATCCTATATTGCTTTTCTTGCCGGGACTATAAACAACCTTCACTCTGGCCTTCCCAAATTGGCCTCTTCCCTTTCAAACCTCTTCACTCCTACCCATCGTCTTAAGAGATCCTAAAGGCTCCCGCTCTTGTCCTCCGGTTCCTCATCCCAACCTTACCCTCATTTACCACAATTTATTTTAGGAGCAGGAAGTGGAGTCCATTGCTATGGTCTTCCTTGCATACCTAAATCCAGCAGAGGCTCCCCAACAGTCAGGAATGGCTCATGCCTGGTGATCTGGGATACACTTGAAGCTGCGGATTTGCAGAGAAGTCCAGTTCTCTTACTTAGCTAAAAGTTCTATTGGAAATGGATTTTGGTGGCTCTGAAGAAAATTGTGGGGTACTCCCTCCACCTCTAATTCTTCCTTCCCAGTCCATCACAGGCCCACTTACCCATTCCATTTTACCTGTCTATCAGGGTCTGATCTAGTATCCACAAGGACCCAGCAGAAGTAACTTCCTTTCTGAAACACGTGTCTGAACCAACCTTACCTAACTGCAGCCTTCTACCATTTTAATAGATATCACATTTCGCCAGGGGGAAAACCACGTAAGAATTTTTTGTAAACCTCGTGGGTGGGGAGAGAGACTTTTCTGTTTTGCATTGCTGGAATCTGAGCTCACCTTTGATACGAGAGTATTGTTCTGGACTGGCTACTTTTTGGACCCAATTTGTTATGCAAATGTAAACACACTTCTACTCTTCTGAAATGTAGATGTTATAGTAAAGACTGTATAACACTGTAATCACTGATGTTGATGAGGTTTTAATCTGTACCATTTCCCTGTCTACGCCCTCCGCTTTGTTCTATCCTATTCATTTATTAAACAAGTATGTATTTCTGAGCTTTTTTCTCTGGTGGACACTATGTAGTATCCAGGGACTATAACCTTGAACAAGTTCTATTGAGAAGGATTTTTTTTTCTTTTTCAGGGCAAACTATGCAAGTGTTAGATAATGAGTACTAAGAGAATGATAAGAGAAGGTGATAGGGAGAGAGTATGTAGTCATGATGAAGGGTCACAAAAATTCTGAGTAGGGAATGTGTGTGTGAGCTGAAATCTAATGAAAAGAAATAGTGAGCAAAAGAAATGCCGGGGGGCGCCTGGGTGGCTCAGTGGGTTAAGCCTCTGCCTTCGGCTCAGGTCATGATCCCAGGGTCCTGGGATCGAGCCCCGCATCGGGCTCTCAGCTCGGCGGGGAGCCTGCTTCCTCCTCTCTCTGCGCCTGCCTCTCTGCCTACTTGTGATCTCTGTCAAATAAATAAATAAAATCTTAAAAAAAAAAAAAAGAAAGAAAGAAATGCCGGGATGCAAAGATCCAGGGAAGTAGCTCCTGGCAGGGGAAGCAACAGGTGTAAAGAACCTTAGATAGAAATGAGTGTGGTTTAGGGTCCCCTGGTGGCTCAGTTGGTTAAGCGACTACCTTTGGCTCAGGTCATGATCCTGGAGTCCTGGAATCGAGTCCCACATCAGGCTCCTAGCTCCATGGGAAGTCGGTTTCTTCCTCTGACCTCCCTTCTCAGGCTCTCTCTCTCTCTCTCTCAAATAAGTAAATAAAATCTTAAAAAAAGAAATGAGTGTGGTTTCCTCCAGGCATAGGAGGAAAGCCCCAGGGGCTCAAGCTCAAGCAAAATGAACCCAGGGGCCTGAGAGGCAAAGTTAGAAAGTAGGAACGAGGGTCCAGAACAACCCATACATCAAGCCAGAAGAACCAAAAAAATATTTCAGAAGACTCTAAAAATTGCATGTGATAGTAGTTAGTTACCTGCTTTGCCCCATTTTACAGATTAGAAATCTAAACCGAGGCTCAAAAAATCTTCATGGTTTTTCCTAAGGTCTAATTGCAAGTGAGAGAGTGGGTGGGCTGGATCTAGATTCAGGTCTAGATGTGGGAGATAGGCCGGGCTGGGTCTAGATTTGGGTAATTTTATAAACACACTCTCAGCCACCATGCTGGAGCCCTGTGTCTGCAGGTTAGGTTCCCCCTGAGCAGGGTTCTCAGCCCACATGGCTGTCTCTGTAGCACCCAGCAGGTGCTTGCAGGAGTGCAGGCTTGGTACAAATTTGAAGTGAATGGAAAAATAAGAGAACTTTCTAAGCCAGTATTCTCCCAACTGGTGTCTGTAGAGTTTATTCTGCAAGATATTGTTAAATGGACCCTGAAAAAGAATTGAGTGGCAGTCAAGCTTGCTGTTTAGAACTTCCTCAGCCAGGCTCAGTTTGTAGAGTATGTGACTCTTGACCTTGGGGTTGAGTTCAAGCCCCACATTGTGGGGTAGATTGTACCTAAAAAAAAAAAAAAAAAATCTGGGACACCTATGTGGTTAAGTCTGTTAATCTCTTGGTTTCGGCTCAGGTCATGATCTCAGGATGAGGAGATTGAGTCTGGTGCACTGAGTGTGGGGTCTGCTTGACATTCTTCCTCTGCCTAAAATAAATAAATAAGATTTATCTTAAAAAAAAAAAAAATCTTTAAGAACTTCTTTAGCCAAAGCAGTGAACACACTGATTTTTTTTTTTTTGACATAACCCAATATTACAGGGAAGAAAACAGAAACGTAGTTTTGTGTCCTTTGTAGGGCTAAGATGTTAAAACACTTGAAACAACTTGAAAAGATGATGCAGGTCCTTTTAGCATTTTAGAGGTTAAGTCTTCTGTTCCTGAAGAATCTACTGAAAGCAGCGAGTTCCGTTCCCAGGAAAATGCTATCAGCACACATTACCAGGCAACCTTCCGAGTAAGGCCAAGAGAGTCCAATTTAGGAACTCCTGCAATATTGGATTTTCAAAACCACCTTCTTTGTCAGAGAGAGAGAGAGAAAAAAGAGAGCACAAGCAGGGGGAGTGGCAGGCAGAGCAGGCAAAACAGGCAGAGGGAGAAGCAGGCTCACTTCCGAGCAGGGAACCAGACGTAGGACACAAACCCAGGACCCTGGGATCATGACCCGAGCTGAAGGCAGTAGCTTAACCAAATGAGCCACCCAGGCATTCCCCTCCACCCTCCCTTAAAAAAAAAAAAAAAAAAAAGGTTTTATTTATCCATCTGTTGGAGGGAGAGAGAGAAGACAACCAGGGGGAGCACCAGGCAGAGAGAGAAGCAGGCTCCCCACGGGGCAAGGAGCCCGAAGTGGGTGGGACTCCATCCCAGGACCCTGGGATCATTACCTGAGCCAAAGGCAGATGCTCAACCTCAACTGACTGAGCCACTCAGGTGTCCCTAAGTACTGCTTCTTAAACCATTTATACCCAATAGACAAACACATAACAGAACTTTATTGAGGTGGATATCAATGATTCCCTCAACACCAGAACTGAGCTGAAGTAACAGAGGCCCTAAAGAGAGGATTCTTGATGAAGTCTCTTTTGCAGAAGTTCATTGTCCTCAGCAGTTACAGATTATTATAGAGAACCTTAAGCAACAGATGTTCTGAATTCTAAATCATACGGTACTTAGCTTCAGGTGGGAGACTGCATTTTCTGAGAAGAGAGAGCTTCATATATATATATATATATATATATATATGTATATATACACATATATGTATGTATGTGTGTGTGTGTGTGTTTTGAGAGAGAGGGGGGGAGAGCCCCCACAAGTGGGGTGGAGAGGGACAGAGGGAGAGGGAGAGGGAAAATCTCAAGCAGACTCCCTGCTTAGCACAGAGCCCAATATGGGGCTTGATTTTGGGACCCTGAGATCATGATTTGAGCTGAAATCAAGAGTTCCAGGTGCCCCTAGAGAGCTTCAGAAGACAGGAAAAGGGAGACTAAATTCAAGCTCTTACCATTCTTCCTACTTGAATAACTCCCTTATTAGTTAGGTCCCTCAAAAAAATAAAAAATAGTACTACCATACGATTCAGTATCCACTACTGGGTATTTACCCAAACAATACAAAAACACTAATTCAAAAAGATATATGCATTCCTATGTTTACTACAGCATTATTTACAATAGCTGAATTATGGAAGCAGCCCAAATGTCCATCGACAGAGGGGTGAATGGATAAAGAAGATTTGGTGAGAGATGCCTTAGTTAAGCATCTGACTCTTGATTTTGGTTCAGGTCATGATCTCAGGGTCATGAGACCAAGTCATCTGTTGGGCTCCATGCTAAGCATGGAGCCTGCTTAAGATTATCTCTCTTCGTCTCCCTCTGCTTAACCACCATCTCCCCCACAACTCACATATGCACTCTCTCATTCTAAGAAAGAAAGAAAGATGTGGTACAAATATACAATGGAATATTACTCAGCCATAAAAAGAAAAAATCTTGCTGTTTAAAACAACATGAATGGGGGGCGCCTGGGTGGCTCAGTGGGTTAAAGCCTCTGCCTTCTGTTCAGGTCATGACCTCAGGGTCCTGGGATCGAGCCCCGCATTGGGCTCTCTGCTCAGCAAGGAGCCTGCTTCCTCCTCTCTATCCGCCTGCTTTTCTGCCTACTAGTGATCTCTGTCAAATAAATAAATAAAATCTTAAACAACAACAACAACATGAATGGATCTGAAAGGTATAACTAAGTGAAATAGTCAGAGAAAGATAAATATGATATGATTTCACTGATCTGTAGAATTTAAAAATCAAAACAAATGAACGAAGACAAAAAAAAAAAAAGAGAGACAAACCAAAAATCAGAATCTGAACTATAGAGAACAAACCGATGGTTACCAGAGGAGAGGTAAGATGGAGGGGGACAGGGGTGAAACAGGTGCTCATTCATGTATCATGTATATATGATACATCAACATGTATCATGATGAACACGGAGTAGTGCATATCATTGCAGAATCACTCTACTGTACACCTGAAGCCAGTATAACACTACATGTTAACTATACTGCAAGTTTAAAAATAATAATAAAATAATAATAATAAAGAAATATCTTCCATTGTTTAGGGGATCAAAGAACTGAGTCTTAAACTTATTAAGATCTCAGGCACCTGAGTGGCTCAATCGGTTAAGCGTATGCCTTCCGCTCAGGTCATGATCCTGGGGTCCTCAGCGGGAGGCCTGCTTCCCCCTCTCGCTCTGCCTGCTGCTCCTCCTGCTTGTGCCCTCCCTCTCTCTGTGAGTCAAATAAATAAATAAAATAAAATAAGAAAAACTTAGTAAGATCTCTGAAAACCTAGCAAGCAAATAATATTACTAGATTTGGAGAAAGTGCTAGAAAATTTCTCATATCAGAGTAGGAGAATTCATAGAATCACAGATTATAAGACAACTAGTCCTCACTCTCACTTTAATAATTAATTACACTAGATGATTCTTTGAAATTTTTTGAGACTTATTTAATGACCCAACATAGGGCCTTTATTAATGAATGTTCCATTTGTATTTGGAAGAATGTATATTTTACGATTATTATACATATTGCCTAATAAATGTTAGATCTAGTTCACTGATAACATTGTTCAAATTTTCCATATTCTTACTCTTTTGGCCTTCATATTTTATCAGTTATAAAGATTACAGAAGATTACAGAGATTACAAGGAGTAATGTCCAACCATAATTGTGGATTTGTCTATTTCTGCCTTTATTTCTGTTCATTCTTGCTTCATGTATTTAGAAGCTCTATTATTAGATGCATACTCACTTGGAAATGCATCTTCTAGCATCATAAAATTTCTGTATTTTTAAAAAATATTCCTTTCTGGTAATCCTTGAAGTCTACTTTGATATTAACCACAGTAGCTCTCTTATCCTTTTTACTTCTGACATGTCTAATCTGTCTGTGTCTTTGTATTTAAAATATGTCTTTTGGGGTGCTGGGGGAGGTTCAGTGGGTTAAACATCCAACTCTTGATTTCAGCTCAGGTTGTGATCTGAGGGTTGTGATTTCAGGGTCATAATATCGAGCCAGGTGTTGGGCTCTAGCTCAGCCCGGAGTCTGCTTCCCTCTTTCTTTCCCCTTCTCTGTGTGGCCCTCCCACTGCTTACTCACTGTTTCTCTAAAGTAAATAAATATATAAATCGTTAAAAAAAAAAAAAAGAAGAAAGAAAGTTAAGTCTGCTATCATCCTATTCGTTTTCCAGTTGTCCTATTTATTTTTTGTTCCTTGTTCCTTTCTTTCTTGCTTTCTTTTGGATAAAACAGGTATTTCTATTATTTCATTTTATTTTCTCTTTTAGCTTTTTATATTTTGATTATATGTTATGGTATTTCTGTAATTTTTTTAATTCATTTTTTTCTTTAATTTTTTTTAAAAGGGAAAAAGATTTTTAGACACTTTATTTATTGATTTGACAGAGAGAGACACAGCAAGAGAGGAAACACAGGCAGGGGGAGTGGGAGAGGGAGAAGCAGGCTCCCCGCTGAGCAGGGAAACACCCCCCCCCATGTGGGACTTGATCCCAGGACCCTGGGATCATGACCTGAGCCAAAGGTAGACAGTTAATAGCTGAACCACCCAGATGCCCCAACTTCTGTCATTTTTGAGTTACCATTCTACCATTTCATGTATCAGATAAGAACCTTATCACAGTATATAGTTGGCCCTTTAGAAACACAGGTTTGAACTGTGCAGGTCCCCCTATATACAGACTTTTTAAAATAAACACTGTACAGTGCTGTAAATGTATATTCTCTTCCTAACGACTTTCTTAATAACATTTTTTTCCTCTAGCTTTATTATAAGAATACAGGACATGATACAAGACATGTGTTAATCAGCTGATTAATGTTATCAGTAAGGTTTACTGTCAACAGTAGGCTTAACAGTAATTAAGTTTGGGGGGAGTCAAAACTTATGCAAAGATATTCGACTATGCAGGGGGTGTTGATGCCCCAATTCCTATGTTGTTCAAAAGTCAACTGTAATTTCATTTATATCCCTTTCTATCCTTTGTGCTAAACTTGTCATATATTTACTTCTACTTATGTTATAATAGATTATTTAACCTCACAATAATGCTATGAAGTGGTGTTACAATATGAGGGGTTTTTTTGTTTGTTTGTTTGTTTGTTTTTTAAGATTTTATTTGTCAGAGAGACAGAGAGCACACACAAGCATAGGGAGCGATAGGCAGGGAGAAGCAGGCTTGTAGCTGAGCAGGGAGTCTGATGTGGGACTCAATCCCAGCACCCTGAGATCATGAGCTGAGCCCAAAGCAGACGCTGAAACGACTGAACCACCCAGGTGTCCAACCTGTGAGTTCTGATTCTGGATCCGGATCTCCTATCTGTGTAAGCTGGGGCAGCTTACTTAACCTTTCTATTTCCTCTCTGCAAAATGCTGATAATGATTTTACTTACACATAGAGTTTTGAAAATCTGAGGGAATCCATGTAATAATGTACTTTCGACTGTCCTGGCATTTAATAAATGCTCAACAATTTAGGTACTGCTTTATAATTATCCCCCTTCACTGAGGAAGCAATCGAGGTTCTGGGAATGTAAGTGCCTTACTCAAGGTCACACCTTTAGTGAGTGGTAGAGAGGTGAAGGTTTTTCAAACCAGTTTTATCTGACTCCAATTGAAGACTTTTAACCATTCAAGCAGACTTTGCTTCCTTATCTTTGGAGTGAAACGAACAAAATGAGAATGAGAATAAGAATTTGATAATGGCTTGGGGCGTCTGGGTGGCTCAGTCATTGGGCTGCTGCCCAGGTCAAGATCCGAGAGTCCTCGGACCAGGCCCTGAGTCAGGCTCCCTGCTCAGTGGGTAGCCTGCTTCTGTCTCCCACTCCTCCTGCTTATGTTCTTCCTCTCACTGTGTTTCTCTCTGTCAAATAAATAAAATTTTAAAAATCTAAAAAAAAAAAAATAAAAAAACTTGACAGTGGCTCTAGAGAGGTCTTATTGAGATGGTGGAGAAGAGTAGTAAACATATCCTATGGTAGCTGTGCCTTCACCAAAACTGTGCATCTTCTACCACATCTGGGACCTACAGCCTAGCTGGCAAGCAGCAGAGCCAGGACTCAAAACCCAGATCTTCTCTTGCCATATCTGGTGCCTCTTTCCAATAACCAGGGTACAAATATTCTCCATAGTCCCTATGTATTTATGGTAAAATAGCTCTTATCAGTGTTCATACTCTTTGACATAAGAGTAGTGAAAAACTGGAGTGCCTGGGTGGCTCAGTTAAGTGTCTGCTTTCCTCTGGGGTCATGATCGCAGGGTCCTGAGATCAAGCCCCATGTTGAGCTTCATGCTCAGCAGGGAGTCTGCCTCTGCCTCTCCCCTACACCTGCTTTCTCCCTTTCTCTCTCAAAAAAACCAAAACCAAAAAAAAAACAAAAAACAAAAAAAAAAACCTAGTGCAAAACCACCCGGCTCCATAGCGAAGGGGAGACGACAGACGTACATGCATGGTCTCAGTGGAGGGCTGCACGGGTGGTGATTTGTTATCCCATGTTCTATTTTTAATTATTTAAGCCAACATATAATATATCATTAGTTTTTGATGTAATGTTCAATGATTGATTAGTTGCATGTAACACCCAGTGCTCATCACATCATGTGCCCTTCTCAAGGCCCATCACCCAGTTACCCATCCACCCACCCGCCTCCCTTTTTGCAACCCTCAGTTTGTTTCCCAGCATCGAGAGTCTCTCTCGGTTTGTCTCCCTCTCTGATTTCTTCCCATTCCCCATTCAATTTTTCACTCCCTGTCCTTATGATCCTCTACACTATTACTTACATTCTATATAAGTGAAACCACATGATAATTATCTTTATCTGATCGACTTATTTCACGTAGCATAATACCTTCCAGTTCCATCCATGTCAATGTAAATAGTAGTTTGTTTTTTTTTTTAAGATTTTATTTATTTGAGAGAGACAGAGAGAGTATGAGTGGGAGGAGGGGGCAGAGGGAGAAGCAGACTCCTTGCTGAGCAGGGAGCGGGATTCGGGGTTTGATTCCAGGACCCTGAGAACATGACCTGAGCTGAAGGCAGCACTTAGCTGACTGAGCTACCCAGTTGCCCCCTATGTACTTGATAGTTATCCTGTGTTCTAAATCATGACTGATCTTGTGCAGGGACACTCTCTCTGACAACCTACTGGTACACTTGACTGCGTTCTAGGTAGGTGAACCTAGTTTAGGTGAACTTAACCATAGCTGAATTCTTAATAGATCCTTATCTTCAATCCAGAGAGCAAGTATCCCTCTTCCCTTTAGCCCTTCTGGCCTCAGAAGCTTCTAAACTCAAACTGCTCACTGGCCTGGGAAAGGGAAGAGGAATGACCTCCCTCCCCCCTCTTACTGGGGTCATCATGTCTATTTCACTTTCTAGTTCACCAGGAAGATAGGCTTACAATTGGTTCTGCTTCATCTCTAGGTCCTTTTGGTTAGATTTTTTTTTTCCCTAGCAGTTTATGAGTGTTAGCCCTATGTTTTAACAAAATCCATTAACAAGGCTACAATGTCCTTGGATATGGAGAATCAGCAACCCATTGCTACAGAAGTTAACTGGTTAACTGGTTAACTGGTAGGAAGCTGGTAGGGAAAGTGGGGTGGAGTTGGGGATGGGATACTCTGAACTCAAAGCAGTTTGGGAAACTGACACTTAATAAGATCCCAAGTTACAGCTAAGGTATGTGTCTATAACTGGCTCTAAGTTTCTAGAACCAGTTGGCATGCATTATGAAAATATATAATATTTTATATTAAACTTTTATCAGATAACTGAAATTAATAATGAAAATACTCATTTTTTAAAACCTTTGGTATGGTTAGAAAAGAGAAATTACAGGGTGCCTGGATGGCTCAGTTGCTTAAGCGTCTGCCTTTGGCTCATGTCATGATCCAAGATCCTGGAGTTAAGTCCCACAGAGGTCTCCTTGCTCAGCGGGAAGTCTTCTTCTCCCTCTGCCTACCATTCTCCCATTCTCCCTGCTTGTGCACTCTCTCTGACAAATAGATAAAATCTTCAAAAAAAAAAAAAAAGGATTTTGTCATTTTCAGCATTACCTCTGCTGTATAGCACTTTGACAACTCCAGAGAGGAAATGAATAGTTCTCATATGTCTTTTGCTTTCCTGAAGCAGGTGGCAAAACACTCTAATCCAACATGGGACCTCAGTGAAGGTCAGCTGAATAAATGAGGGCCGTGTATCATTTTCACTCACAAAAGCCCATGAGGCTGGCAAGGCAAGTCTTACCACCATATTGCTGACGAGGAAACTGACACTCAGATCAGAAATCACTCAGTGAGTTAGTGTTACTTAGAATTCAGGTTTCCTCATTTGCAATTTAGCTTTCAGATATCATCCCTGGAAAATGTTGGCAGATACCAACATTGTCTTTTTTTAATTTTTACCTTCATGTTTTTCATCAATGTCCTCTTATTTGCAATTTGGGCTGACTGCCCTCTGGAAGCAAATATGTAAAGTATGATGCTCAGGTATCCTGCTTTATGGTTTGCAGTTGATTCAAGGTGTCAGTCTGCTTCTGTTTTAACTATACCCATCTCGATATGCTATTACAATCTTAGGAAAACTTCTTTTCATTCTGTGAATGTCTGTAAGTATATAAACACTTATACGTGAGTGACAGGATAGCTGTACAAAGATGGTGTTAGCAGCCATGTCTACAATAGAAAAGATCTGCAACAACTCGTATCTCTACAGAGATGGAAAGAAAGAGGTGTTTATATAAATACACAAACACACACAAAGATAAATACATACATACACACATGAATATCTGCACTGGCAAGAGAATGAATAAATTGTGCTATGTTCAAATAATGGAATCATATAGAAGAATGAAAATGAATAAACTCCAGCTAAATGCAATGATAAGGAAGAATCTTGACTACAATGTTCAGTGAAAAAAGTAAAACCTAGGGATGCCTGGGTGGCTCAGTGGGTTAAAGCCTCTGCCTTTGGCTCAGGTCATGATCCCATGTCCTGGAATCAAGCCCTGCATCTGGGGCTCTCTGCTCAGCCAGAAGCCTGCTTCCTTCTCTCTCTCTGCCTGCCTCTCTGCCTGCTTGTGATCTCTGTCAAATAAATAAATAAAATCTTAAAAAAAAAAAAAAAAAAAGTAAAACCTAGAGGTGGCTCAGTTGGTTAAGCTTCTGCCTTTGGCTCAGGTTAGGATCCTGGAGTCCCTGGATCTGGTCCCGCATTGGGGTCCCTGCTCAGCCAGGAGTCTGCTTCTCCCTTTGTCCCTCACCCTCCTCGTGTTCTCTCTCGCCCACGAGCTCTCTCTCTCTCTTTCAAATAAATAAATAAAGTCGAAATAAAAAAAGAGTAAAACCCAGATAACCACTTAAAATATAGCAAGATTTTTAGAGTTCAAAACCAACTAAACAATATATTTTAATCAGGTTTTTTTCTTTCTTTCCTAATTTTTTCTCTTATCTATCATCTATCTATCTATCATCTATATTTCTGTCATTTATGTAGCCTATTATCTTTCCATGGGTGTGTTTGTGTGTGTGTGTGTGTGTGTGTGTGTGTGTGTTTGGAAACCAAAGGGAGTAATAAGCACAAAGTTTAGAGCAGTGGATACTCCTGAGAATGGAAAAGCCAGGAGATTCAAGGAAGTAGTACATAATTTATTAAAAATGTTTTAGTTTGGGGGCACCTGGGTGGCTCAGTGGGTTAAAGCCTCTGCCTTCAGCTCAGGTCATGATCCCAGGGTTCTGGGATCAAGCCCCACGTAAGGCTCTCCTCTTGGCAGGGAGCCTGCTTCCTCCAGTCTCTCTCGCTGCCTGCCTCTCTGCCTACTTGTGATCTCTGTCTGTCAAATAAATAAATAAAAATCTAAAAAAATAAATGTTTCAGTTTCTGGGTCAGTGGAACCTGGGTGGTGCAGTAGGCTGACTGTCCAACTCTTTGTTTTGACGCAGGTCATCATCTCAGGCTCTGTGCTCAGTGTGAAGTCTAACAGAGATTCTCGGCCACCCCCTCTGCCCCTCCTGCTCGTGCTCTGTCTCTCAAATAAATAAATAAATCTTTATAATTTCCTTAAGATTTTATTTATTTGAGAGAGCGAGAGAGAGAGAGAGAGATCACGAGCAGGGGGAAAGATAGAGGGAGAAACAGACTCCCTGCTGATCAGGGATCCCAACGTGGGACTCCATCCCAAGACCCTGGGATGATGACCTACACTTAACCAACTGACCCACTCAGGTACCCAACAAATAAATTCTTTTAAATGTACATTTTTTTAAAAAGTATACATTTATGACAAAAATTTAGAAATATGACAGTAATGAAAAAGTCTCACCATTTAGAAAGCCAGTTTCGTCCCTCACACCTCAGCCTCCAATCAATTCTAAGTGCAATTTCTTGTTTGAAGCCCTTCGTTAAATGGGAATAACTTTTCCATCAGGTAGCAGTGCACTTTGCAAACGGACTCTAGAATCATGTTTCTTGGCATGCTACTTTGGAAAAATATAAAAGCAGACCCACCTGATTTTAAATATATTTGGTAAGGCATCTATGCTCTCTAATTTTGTTTAATGAGAAACCAAAAAGCCCGGTTACTTTACTTCTGCATTCATGGCACCAACTCCCATGGTTTCTGTGGAGAAGAAGTAGTCACAGATTGAATTGTCAGATCTGTGGTACTGATTTGTGCTAATGTGCCTAAATATTCATGTGTTTACAAGGATCGCCATCAGAGAGGTTCAAAGTAAGAGTCTCTCAGGAGCTTGGACAGAGGAAACATAATATTGCTCCCGTTAGATGAAACCGCAAGGAGAATAAAAATAAGCTCAAAACCTCCTGAAAGAAATGGGTGAGCCAGTATAGCCAAAAAGAGATTGAGTCATTCAGGAGGGAATGTTGCTAATCCTCAGAGAAAGAAGCCTATTCTAGAACTATCCAAGAAGTATACAGAAGGAGAGGTAAACTGCTTCTGGGGAAAACCACCTCTATTGTGGAGATGGATGCTGGGTGTGGTAGAACACTCCGGAATCTCTTAGGAGACCCTCTTCACGGTGGGATGCAGAGACAGATAAGGGTGGGCTGGGCAGGTAGTTTCCAGGAATAACAACCTACAATATCTAAACCTAATCTATCATCACAAACATATAGCGGTGAAGGAAATATATTTACCTGAATTCCTTTTGAGGACAGTGTTATAATAAGTCGGAAAAAAAATGTTTGATCAACTGTGGGGCAGTTTGGGGAAGTGAAACACATGGACATCGGTGGGACAGTCCGGGCAGAAAAAGCCATCGAGGAAATAGCAGGTCAAGGGCTCAAAGACACAATGGCTCCAAGGGCTTCTTAGGAGGGAGGGTCCCGTTTAATTAAAGGATTATATTGTTTGCTTTGAGGCACTGAATAAAGTGATCTTTATCTGACCTTTCCTGCAGTCAGAACTCACTTTAAATACTTCAAATGTCAGACATGTTAGGGATAGGGATTTGAGTGTGCACGAAATTAGGAGCCTACGTAGGATGCCCTTTTTGTTTCACATCTTTTCTGCTGCATTAAACATTCACTGCAGCTTGCTCTTGGGAGGCGAGGCATTTAAATTCTCCTGCAGGCCTTTACACCAGGAGTACATAAAAACCATGGGTAGACTTGCCCTACTAGGAATTTTAGCCTGATTTTGTACCTGTCATTTCAATCCCTGAAATTGGATTAAGGCAATCCCTGTTGTTAATGTCCTCAGGCCATTTTCAGTAGAAGATTGCATCATAGCCTCAAATTACTTCTACATTGTTTCAAGTAAAATGTTCAGCAGACATTACAGAGTCATTAGACACATAGGTTAGGCAAATAGAAGGAGAACCGGTAGTTCATGACAGAAAATAAAGATAACCACACAAGGGCTTCTCACGCTGGGCTTCTCAATCCAGACTTAAAAATTATTGTATTTATAGTGTTTAAGGAGATAAAACAGAAGATTGAAAATCTCACCAGAGAACTGGCAATTGTTATTTTTTGTTAAAAGCAGAGTTGGGGGGTGGGGGGGCTGGCAGGTATGAAGGACCAAATCAGACATTTTAGAATGGAAAAATGCAAAACCACAAATAAGAACAAAATACATCCATTCATGCTTTATCTATTTTACAAAACTAAAAATAATTTTGTTGATCTTTTCAAAAATTTTCAACTTGCTTTTATTGTTTCTTTGATTCATTCTCACATTTAATATATCTTTCATTTATTCTCTTTGGATTTGTTCTGTATTTCCTTTCTAATGTCTTATTTGGGATATTTGTCTTTAATACTTATTTGTGTTTGGTTTTGTTGTTGTTCTTTTTTTTTCTTCTTTCTTTTTTTTTTACCACTATGAGCCTATTTAAGACTAAAAACATAACTTTGGCTCTATCTCACAAATTCGGATACAGAATATTTTCACTGTCATTCTGTCCTAATTATTTGTTAACTTTTATTATGATTTCCTCCTTGACCCAGGAGTTATTTCTAACTATGTTTTTAATTTGTAATACAGTATCTCAAGGTCTTTTAATATTAACTTCTTTGTTATTAACTACCAATTCAATAGTGAGTGATTAGATCATGCTCTCGAATCACTATTAAGAAAAATCAGTAGCAAAAACAGAAACCAGTAAATTTTTTCTGTGAAGAACCAAGTCATAAATATTTTAGGCTTTGTGAACAATTTATGGTTTCTGTTGCACAGTGTTCAGTGAAATATTCTTTAACTATTACCGTGAGATACTTTTTTATATCAATGTAGAATTCTAAGATACATTATTAAATTAAAAGATGCACAATACTAGTGTATGTAGAAGAATTTGATTGTACTTATAAGGCTATTTTTAGTATTATATGTGCTTCATACACTAGCCTGGAAGGATGCATAAGAAACTGTTAAAAACTGTTAAAAAATGAGTATCTTGGGGAACACTAGAGTTTGGGTACAAGAGAGCAAAGACTTGCTTTTCACTATGTAGTGTTTGGTACTCTTTCAATTTCTTTTTTATCATATGTATTACCTAGTTAAAAAAAAAGTGAAATCTTTTAAAAAATAAGAGGATGGCATTTTGTCATAAAACACATGTTTAATATATGCTTTCCTCCTTCGTAAAAGAAAATTTTCACAATTGGGGATAAAAGAGGGGATGAGTTAAGAATGTCCTTACCATGATGAACACTGAGTGGGATTGGTATTGTTCTTAGTTCACAGTTCAAGGAAGTCAACTTGATTTTTGCTTCTACAAGCTATAAACTAACACTATATTAACAGAAAAAAAAAAAATCGTACACGAATGGGGTTTAAAACCCAAAAGCCAGGGGCGCCTGGGTGGCTCAGTTGGTTAAGCACCCCATTCTTGGTTTTGGCTCTGGTCATGATCTCGGGGAGTCAGGATCCTGAGACGAAGCCTGGGTCAGGCTCAGTGCTCAGAGGGGAGTCTGCTTGAAGATTCTCTCCTTCTGCCCCTCCTCCTATTCACATTTGCATGAGAGCTCTCTCTGACAAATAAATAAATCTTAAAAAAAAAAATAAAAACCAGAATATTGATATTGATAAAAAATAGTTTTCTTTTTATCATTCTCAGTGATCCCTCCTTATTTATTGCTCTAACCCCATTACAGACAGCTTCTTCAATCATTTTCTAAAGGTCATCAGAAGTTAATACCTTAATTCTTTTTTTTTAAAGATTTTATTTATTTATTTGACAGAGATCGCAAGTAGGCAGAGAGACAAGCAGAGAGAGGAGGAAGCCGACCCCCTGCTGAGCAGAGAGCCCGATGCTGGGCTTGATCCCAGAACCCTGGGATCATGACCTGAGCTGAAGGCAGAGGCTTTAACCCACTGAGCCACCCAGGTGCCCCTAATACCTTAATTCTTTGAATTATGCATCCTGTACCACCATCACCAAATATTTTGAAAATCTTTAGTAATTTTACCTTCATCTTTTCCAATCATTTCCATACTTAACATAGTAAGAAAAAATTTCCAAGTCAATTGTCTCAATAATTTCTTAATTTTAGCCATCATTGTCTTCCTTTTATTATTTTTTTTCAGATCAAGATCAAGAATTGCAATTTTTAACTCTTTTGTATCACTGATTTAATGTCCATCACAGAAGAAAAGGCCTCTTTAACTTTTGACTTTTGTGATATATTCAGTTCAATTAAAAAAAATCAATGTTGGGGTGATTGGTTCTTGATCTAGGATTTGTGAGTATGAGCCCCACATTGAACACAGAACCTACTTTTCTTTTTAATTAGTTATTGAGAATCATTAAAAGATAAACTGAGGCACATTAAAGTTTACAAGAGTTTATATGAGCAAATATCGATTTGAACTGGGCAGCACCAAACCAAAAGTGGTTAAAAGCACTCCCCTGACAGAAGCTAGGGGAAAGGTTCTTAGGCTCCTGTAGAGCAGATAGAGAAGCAAAGCAAGGAAATTGACTGGCTACAGCTTAAGCGATTGTTTTATACAAGAAAGCCTAGTTAGCTGTTTGTGACTGGTTTTTTAAAATGTCTTTCTCTCTCTCTTTTTTTTAAGATTTTATTTATTTATTTAACAGAGCGAGAAAGCATACACAAGCAGGGGTAGTGGAGCCTGGAGCAGGAGCAAGGATCCTGATGTGGGGCTCCATCTCAGGACCCTGGAATCATGACCTGAGCCAAAGGCAGAAGCTTAACTTACTGAGGTATCCAGATGTCCTGGTTGTTCTTAAATTTCACCCTCTTGGATATGAGTGCATTTACACTGATTGATTGTGTCCTAGGTTTTGGTTTGCTTATGTTGGCTATCAAGGAAGGCATGAGTCACCTCAGTCTAATAGTCTCTTTGTTTTTTGCTTTAACAGATATAATTTACATTAAAAAAAATGTACCCACTTCAACTCTGTACATTTCAAGTGTGTTCAGTTTGCTCAATTTAGTATTGTACTGGAGTCCTAAGCAGTGTAATAAGACAAGAAAGGGGAATAAAAAGCATACAGGCTGGAAAGGAAGCTGTAAAATTGTCTTTACTTAAAGATGATTTAAAGGTGATTAGTTATGTATACAATACTCAAAAATCCACAAAAATGCTACTGCTACTAATACATGAATTTAACAAGGTGGAAGAATATAAGACTAATATAAAAAAATTAATAGTATATTTTCTATATATTGCCAACAAACAATTGGACATTGAAATTTGAAGATAGTATCTTTTATAATAGCATTTTAAAAACACAAAATACTTAAGGATAAATATGTTTAAGACCTGAGCAATGTTTTCACATTGTTGAAAGATATTGAAGAGGATTTAAATGAGTGGAGAGTTATACAATGTTCATGGATTAGAAAGCTAAATATCATTAAGAAGTCAAATACTCTCAAATTTAACTATAGATTCTAGACGATGTCAATCAAAATGCAGCACATGACTTGTAGAAATTGACAAGTTGATTATAAAATTTATGTAGAAGTTCAAAGAATGTAAAGTAGGCAATTATATAAAAGTAGAACAATGTTGGAGACTTACCAAAAACTCACAGTAATTGTATCATAGTGTGCTATTGGCATAAGGATAGATGTATAGATCAGTGGAAAAGATCAGAGCATCCAGAAATAAACTTATGCATGTATGGTTGACTAATTTTTTAAAAGATTTTATTTATTTGACAGAGAGAGATCACAAGTAGGCAGAGAGGCAGGCAGAGAGAGAGAGAGAGAGAGAGGAGGAAGCAAGCTCTCCACTGAGCAGAGAGCCCAATGTGGGACTCGATCCCAGGACCCTGAGATCATGACCTGAGCTGAAAGCAGAGGCTTAACCCACTGAGCCACCCAGGTGCCCCCTTGACTAATTTTTTAAAGTGAATCTGGAATAACTTTATATACATAGGGAAAAAAAAAACCCTGAATTTTACCTTATAACATATATAAAAGTTAACTCAAAACAATTTGAAGATTTAGAATAAAGAGGTAAAACTTAAAAACTTCAATATAAAAACATAAAAAGATTTATGCCTTTATGTTTGGGAAAGGTTCCTAAAATAAGATACAAAATACACAGAACCTAAAACAGTGGAATTGATAAATTGAACTTCATATAAATTTATACCTTGGTTCTTCAAGAGATCCTGAAAAGATAATGAAATACCAAGCCACAAACTGGGAGAATATATATGAAAAACTTATTTCTGATAAAGGGCTTATATCCAGAACATTAGAAAAAAATTAAAACTCAATAATAAGACTAAAACTCGAGTTTAAAAAGAGGACAAAAGATTTTAATAAATACTTCACTAAAGAGAAATATATAAGTGATAAACACATGAAAAGATGCTCAGCATCATTCATCATTGGGGACATTCAAATAAAAATCACAAAGAGCTACATCTACACACATACTAGAATGGGTATAATTAAAAGGATTGAAAATTGCTAAGTGTTAGTAAGGATATGAAGCAATTGGAACTCTCATACATTGCTGGTGGGAATATGAAATTGTATAGCCATTTGGAAAATAGTCTGTTCGTTTCTTATAAAGTTGAACATGTACCTACTATATGATCCAGGCATTCCACTTTTAAAGATATTTGCTCAAGAGAAATGAATACATGTTCACACAAAGACTTGTATAAAAATGATCATAGCAGCTTTATTCATAAAGTGCCCAAACTGGAAATAATCCAAATTTCCATCAACTCTTGAATGAATAAACAAATTGCGGTATGGCCATACAATGGAATTTTACTGAGGAGAAAAAGGAACAAACTATTTTATACACCCACTCAACATGGATGAATTTCAAAAGCATTTTGCTTAGTAAAAGAATTCAGATACAAAAGACACCATACTGTAAGATTCAATTTATATGAAATTCTAGAACAAGAAAAATTATAGTGTCACAGACCAGATCAATAGCTATCCAGGGTCTTTTTTTCAATTTAAGAAATCAAGAGCAATGGTTAAGAGCTCAGACTCTTAAGGTTGGAGACAGACTTTTTGGGTTGAAATCCCACCTCTGCCATTTTCCAAATTTAATTTTTCCTGTGCCTAATATCAATAACACTAAAAATGACGTCACTGACATTACTTATAATATGGCCCAGAGGAGTTAAATAACTTGCCCAAGTTCACATAGCAGTATCTACCTGTGGGAAATCTTCACTTTTATGGTGACACCATGTAGAGACAAATTAATCCTGACCCTCCTATTTAAAACCTGGAATTCAGCAAAATTCAGCTTAACCCATTGATGATTGAGCCTATACAAAAAACAGTACAAGACTTCTGTCCTTTCAGTCCTGAAAGTCTTTAGGGAGCTATATGAGGAAACAGCTGGAGGAGTTGTGCAAGACCAATAGACGCAGGAAAAGAATTTTGAAAGTTTAGTTATGTGTGGATATGAGATGAAGGTCTGCATGAATCAGGAAAAGCCACAGAGAGAAGGGACCTTGGAAAGTCACTTTAAAATATCATACTCAGAACTGTTCTCAGAAGAAATTCTAGGCCCCTAGGATACTGTAGTGGGGCCTGACTTATTCCCATATAACTATGGTTTAAGTGGGAGCTGATCTCAATTCTGTTCAGCTAATAGTTTTTATCTCTTTTAAAATATAAGTTATTGGCAATGTAGTATGTGCCTCGCATTGTTCTGAGCACCTTGTCTTTGTCAAATCATTTATTCTAAACTTCTTGTATTATTCAGAAGCATGTGTGCTGAAAAGAGGTATTAAAAAGATTTCCATCGTCTTTCAGAAATGATGATGGCTGATTAGGTAGGACAAATCTGTAGGACATGGAAAAATGCTCTGTTAAACATTTCTTTTGTATATAAGTGATTTTGTTTTCTCAGAGTTTCTCTCTGCTTTGTAATATTCTGATTTATGACCTATTTATATCCCTTTTAAACAAAACTTTACTCCCCCAGTTTAAGGTCTTCTACACAATGGTGATTCAAAAACTCTTCTGACCTGGGGAAAGGAGATTGGGAAATTTTGCCATTTGTTTGCTTGCTTTTTTTCAGGTAACTTACATGTCCCCATGCTTTAGGGGAGGATGGGAAGCCACCAGTATCTGTGTTTATTGTTGAGTGATTGATTCAGTGCATCAATACTTTAAGCAAGAATGAGTTTGAACGGAAGAGGTGGTTTTTCTAAATCGCAGTCACCCCCACCAGAACTTGGATGTCTATTGCCAGAATGAATGCCTTTGCTTTCAAAGGGGATTTCCATTTCTCCTCAGTTTTTATATTTCCATGGAAATAATGGTTACAAAAATTCATGGCCCCTTCTGACCACCCCACTCAGAAACTTCTTTTTTTTCACTCCTTCAAACCTCCAATGAGAGGGAATCATAACTTTGCTTTGAAAAGCAAGCCTAGTGAATCAAAAGCCTTTTGATAAAGAAAGACAATTGCATTTGGATTCTACCAGCCTAATCTACAGTGAATTATCTACAGTGAGTTATGTAGCATTCTGTACATACCCTTGCCAAAAACTTAATTTTCTGTGGCCAGAGTAGTGCCTGGTGCCAAAGAGACCACAAATAAATGTTTCTCTTTTTTTTTAACTTTCTATTTTGAAATAAGTCAAGATTTAAATAATTTTAAGAATATTACAGATTTGGCAAATGTTAATGACTTGCTATATTTGCTTATCTTTTTTATTTACACATGTATTTACAAATCCTTTGACAGCAAGTTTTAGACCTCATGGCTTTATGTCTAGATAGTTCAATGTATATGTCCTAAAAACAAAGACATTCTCTTATATAACTGTGAGATAATAGAAGATATATATTGGTCTCTGCCTCTGGTTCCTGACACAGAATTCCTGGAACTATTATAAGTTCCTAAGTGATAAGAGTAGTACGAACATCTTTTGTTCTATTGAAGTGACTCTGGGTGGGCTCCTGGATGGCTCCTGGATAGGGGTAGTCACAAGAAAGACCTAGCCTTGTTTAGAAGGTTGGCATCTTCAGCCCCAACTCCCAGTTCTCCAGAGAGGGGATAGGGGCTAGAAATAGAGTTAATATTTGATCATACCCATGTGAAGAAGCCTCCGTAAAAATCACAATAGTATGGGGTTTGGTGAGCTTCTAGATTGGTAAACATATCCACATTGGAGGGTGACACACCCCAACGCTGTGGGGACAGAAGCTCATAATCAGAATCCTTCCAGACCTTTCCTTATGTGTCTCTTCATCTGGCTATTCATCTGTATCCTTTATAATATCCTTGAATGAACTCATAAATGTTAAGAGTTTCCCTAATTCTGTGAGCCTCTCTAGTAAATTAATCAAATCCAAGGAGAGGGTCACCAGGACCTCCAATGTATAACTGCCTGGTCAGAAACAGGTGACAGCCCGGGCTTATGATTGGCATCTGGACTGAACCCTACATGTGGGATCTGACACTATCTCCAGGTAAATAGTGTCAGAATGGAGTTAAATTGTAGGACACTCAGTTGGTGTCACAAAGAATTACTTGGTGTGGGGGAAAAAAATCTCCACACATCTGGTAGCCAGAAGTGTTTTTTGTGAGCAATAAAGGAGACTCACAGGGAAGAAACACATAGGTGGAAAACTGAGGTTTTTCTTTTCAGCAACCTTGATATGATGACCTTCAGACAGCTGTCTCTGATATCCACTGCAGGGACTAATTAAAATAATAACAAAAACTAATTTTTGTTTAACACTTACTTTGTGAGGTCAAGAATTAGTAAGTCTTTATTACATTCATTGTTTTGTTTAATCCTCATTACAGGAAAATGAACTGCCAACACTCTCATTATGATCAGTTTCCAAAGGAAGAAAATAAAGGATTAGTTAATTTGCTCAAGGTCACAATTGCTAAGTGGGATCAGAGATTTGAACCAACATGTCAGGTGCTAAAGCCTGTGCTCCTAGCCGCTCTGACTTAATCTCACCTATGTGATTAATCAGAGTAAGGCTTTGAAGAACAACAGATTGGTTTTTAATAATAAGAATTATAAAATCCATTTGTGTGATGATAAATGACCTCAATTTAGCTATTCAGTTGAAAAAGTGTCTATTGTTAATGTCACCAGTAGTGGAGAAAACTGAGACCATGTGTATCCTGATGAGACACTGAGAACACAATATGTGCAACATTTCAGCCCAAAGTTCCTGATCTGAATCTAATTGAAAGAAAACCTGAATTGAGTTTATAAACTCAAATTATGAAATAACCGGCCAGCACTCTTCAAAAATGCCAGTGCTATGATGGATAAAGAAAAACTGAGGAACTCCTCCAGACGTAAGGGGATTAAAAGAACCACAAATGGCAATGTGTGATCTTGAATTGCCTCCTTGAAGCAAGGTTTTAAAGTGTTACAAAGAATGTGGGCCCTTAAAACTTTCTCAACCTTTTTTGTCATGGGGGTGGGGCCATGGGATCAATTCTGGTCACAGACTACAAGTGGAAGTCCCGCGTGCTGCTTCTGGACAGAGGTCCTCACGAGCTAGTGTACTGCCGCCATCTTGCTCTCACCCTGCCATCATGACCTTGGAGGCTGTATGTTCTAGGTGGAGTAGTTACAAGATGGGGATGGGTCGCCTATCACATACAGGATTCAAATGAATAAGAAGTAAATCCTTTTGCCTTAAGCCACTGAAATTTCAAAGTTTATATTTTACTATAGTAGAATGTAACATTTTGTTGATTAATTTAAGCAATATCCACATAATGTGTGGATATATATAATATCCACAAAAATGTGAATAATGATAATTATTCAAAAGACTAAGTATACTTTTTATTTTATCTTTACTGATAGTTGACTCTGTGTTTACTGATAGTCAACAAATATTTATTGAGTGCTGACTACAAGCCTGATTGTTCTGGTAAGTGGCAAGTGAAACCAGAATTCCTGTAATCATGGTAGTAATAGTCCAATGGGAGAGACAGGCATTCATTGAATAATGACATAAGTAGTTACAAAATGCTCTGCTTGGAGGAAGAGAGAGGACGAGAGTGCTATGAGAGTCTGTAACTGAGAAATGTGCTCTATCACTAGCTGGGTGAGCTTGGGTACCTTGGCTTGGCAGCCAAGGTGGGTGGGAAGCAGGGAAGCAGGCTCCCTGCTGAGCAGAGAGCCCAATGTGGGGCTCAATCCCAGGACTCTGGGATCATGACCCAAGCTGAAGATAGAGGCTTCATTTAACCCATTGAGCCACCCAGGCGTCCCCCTGTATGAACGCTTTTTAAGTCAGAAAAAAACTAATTTAGCAGAAACACTGGCTAGCAGATAAGGCAACGTGACTTCTTTTCAAACCACTAATTTAAATCTAATACTGTTAGGCAGTATCTCTCAATGTTTTTGCTGAAACTTTGGAATAATGCTTACTAATCATCTTCAGGGGAACTTTGTGAACTATGAGTAAGCAAGTTTCATTGAGTAAGAAGGGCAGGAGGTTTATGTCCATTTAGCAAAGATGAGCCTCTCTGGGGTAGAATTTGAAAAGTACCAATAGAAAGCTGCAAGAGGGAGAAATATCTCCTCCACTAGTTACCTGAAACCTTATAATATTCATGACTTCAGAAAATGTTTGAATTACAATGAAAGTATTAATTGGGGAGAACACTTACTAATAATTTCTTTTTTCCTAATACTTGAGTGTGAATGTCTTGTAATAGTTGGAAGTCACTAAGGAATAAACGAAGGAAAGAGCTCCGAAAGATCTAGAACTTGATAGACTTGGCCAGAGACTTGGGTCTGAATGCACAGAGGTTAGTATCTCTAGGAGGGCCCTTGCTGCAAGGCAGAAGAGACAACCCGAATGAAGGATCAAGGAATAATATTACTTGGTACTGTTGCCAAGGGCTGATAATCAACACCTGGCATGTTCATTACCAAATTAACTTATTACCTAATACCAAGCACTATAATAATGTGGAATACTGGTCTTACACAGTCTAAGGAAAGAAATACAGTCTAAGTACTGTGAGCCAGAGAAGAAAGGGGTGTGATCTTTTTTTCCCTGAAGTGACTGGAGGTCTTTGCTATGAATTTCATAACATCTGTATACCCTAGATAGGTGTCAAAGAGGAAAAGGACAGAAAAAATTAGCACTAAGTTCAATTCATGTGACTTTGTTTCCCACGTTGATGCCAGCGAAAAAGCCAATACATAGCTGCAAAATAACTAAAAAAAAAAAAAAAAAATACATGACTAAGCAAAACTGATATTAATAAGTCAGTTCTTCTTTTTGTAAAGGACTCGAAACTTGCTAACATAATAGGAGCAGTTTTCTCATGCCCAAGGCACCATTTTCACATCCCACATTTTGCCAGTTTGGTATTTCCTTCCTTATTGCTTAAAAGATTGTCAGAATTTTTGAAAGGAGAGAAGAATTCAATTAAAATGTATGTAAACTCTTCTTTAAGAATTCTGGTAGAACAAGAAGAATGTTAAAAATCAGAAACAATTGAATATCAGGGTGTTTGTTTTTGTTTTTTGTGTTTTGAGAAGGCAAGGAACTCTGGTTAATATTCTATATCCTTAGGGGAAAATGTTGTAATTGTGTTAAAAGTAAGTATGAGTTTTTTCATTCATTGAAGCATAATAATTCACTTTATTTCATATGATTCTTGTGTTGTCTCAAACGAAAGGTCCACATGTAGCTTATAAGGAATTTAAGGAAAAAAGAAAAAAATTTCCCCATAATAATACATGTCTTTTTACAGAAGGGACATTGGGGATCCAGTGATTTTTCCAATCTTTTTTTTTCTTTTTCTTTTTTATTTTTTAGCAGAGGAACTGATTTCTATAATAAACTCTCATCTGGAAGATCAACACATAAAACACATGAATACTACTCTTGAGAGAGTATTGGGCCCCAATCCAATGTCAATCCAGTACTTACTTCAAATGAAATTTCTTTGATTCATTAGTTTATCACCAGAGTCCAGCAGAAAATCTGGCATATAGTAGGGCCTTGATATATATTTGTTGAAGGAATATATTATCCTGCCTCAGTCAATGACAGAGAGAGGCTATCCCTTATAATATACATTAGACAATTTACAAAAATAAATAACTAATAATAGAAACTATTATTTAGTGTATTACTTTTAATAGCAATTGGCCAGGTAATAGTTGGCCTTAAAATACGTTTTGGTAGGAGGCAAAGCAGTGTGAATTCATTTTCATTTGAGAAGTGTATTTTGAGTTCAACAGTGCTGAAGCGAACTGGAAGGATCAAGTAGCGGCTGCCCACTTTGCCCAGACACTGTTCCCCAGTCCTTGTATGACTGGCTCCTTCTCATCTTTCACCCTTCAGGCTTCAGCTAAAATGTCACCTCCTTCAAGACCTTCCCTGACCCTTCCATCTAAAATAGCCCCTTCTACCCAGTTAGTTACATTTGATCACATTACCCTACCCATTTCCTCCATAGCATTTATTGCAGTCTACATATAGCTTGTTTATTTATTTGTTTATATGCTGAATGCAACACATTCTCCTTTGCAGGGGAGTACCCAGGACTAAACACAGTGGCTGGCCTATCACCCGGGCTCAATGATATCTGTTCAATGAATGGATAAATAAATAACTAAACATGTGTAGTGCCCAAGTGCACACACCTGCTTGTGATGAACTTAGAATTTAAAAGGAGGAAAGGGGCCCCTGGGTAGCTCAGTTGGTTAAAGCCTCTGCCTTCGGCTCAGGTCATGATCCCAAGGTCCTGGGATTGAGCCCCAAATCAGGCTTTCTGCTCAGCAGGGAGCCTGCTTCCTCCTCTCTCTCTGCCTGCCTCTTTGCCTACTTATGATCCCTATCTGTCCAATAAATAAATAAAATCTTAAAAAAAAAAAAAAAAGGAGGGACATTTGGCTCTCTCGCTTGATACAGCATGTGACTTTTGATCTCAGGTCCTGAGTTCAAGCCCCATGTTGGGTGTAGAGATTACATAGAAAAAAGAAGGAAAGGGGCACCTGGGTGGCTCAGTGGGTTGGGCCTCTGTCTTCAGCTCGGGTCATGATCTCAGTGTCCTGGGATCGAGCCTCGAATTGGGGTCTCTGCTCAGGGGGGAGCACGCTTCCCCCTCTCTCTCTACCTGCCTCTCTGTCTACTTGTGATCTTTGTCTGTAAAATAAATAAATAAAATCTTTAAAAAAAGAAAAAAGAAGGAAAGAAAGAATTTAAAAGGAGTTTGGGTTCAGGTTGTGCTTGTATTGGCTGGGAATGGAGGAGTTCCCCAACCCTGGTGAGGGAATCTGGAGAAATAGAAGACTTTAAAATCAGTTAATATCAGCTTCCTGCTTGAAAACAATAGACCCACTTTTTTCCATCTTTGATACTTATCCTCACTTTTCTCAGTTGTAAATGACAATAATAACATCAATTTTCAAATCCGTTAATAAAAAGTCAACTTTAAGGTGCCTGGCTGGCATGTGTCTTTTGGTGTCCAGGTTGTGAGTTTGAGCCTCAAGCTGGGTTTAGAGATTACGTTAAAAAATAAACTTTAAAAACAGGACAAAACAGGGGCACCTCGGTGGCTCAGTTGGTTAAGCATCTGGTTCTTGATCTCAGTTCAGGTCTTGATCTCAGCATCGTGATTTCAAGCCCCACATTGGGCTCCTCACCAGTGTGGAGACTCCTTATGTAGATAAATAAACATTAACAAAACAAAACAAAAAACTCAATTTTGATGTCCATTACTAAACATCTCTTTTTGCCATGCATGCCAATAGGCTCATGGGAGGGAAGAGGATTCTATGGGAGCACTTCATTGTGTGTGTTTAGCGGTGGGAGTGGGGTGGTGTGTGTGACTTGTCTTAAACTAAGGAATATAGTTTTATTAAATGGAGTGAGACCTAACTCGGAATATCTGGACTTTAGCTGAAGAGGGTCTACCAGAGATGATCTTGCATGAAAAACCCCTGAGCTTCATAGAAGACTTATTCCAAGGAAATTACTGTAGAGGAAAGCCAATTTTGAGTGTTGCATGTTGTTTATCACTCAGATTTGAAGGGCTTGTGCATCATTTCAAAGCCAATAACTAGATAAGTTGCTCTGACACAAAAGGGTTCACCTATGTCTCTCATCTCTTGGAGTCTGAGAGGACATATCTGTGGGATACGCAGGGCAAGGAGCTGGAAATCTTCTAGTCACATATAAAGAATGAGACAAAGAAACACTGTCTGTTGATGTTAATGAATTTTTACCTTTTCATTTCACTTTTTTCTCCTGTTCTTCTGCAGTAGAACATTTCGCCGCTGTTTAAAAAGAGTGAGGTAAATTTATGTGTATTGATAAAGAGCATGTGCCAAGATACATTATTGTTAAGTTTTAAAAGATACAGAACAGTGTGAATATTATGCTACCATGTAGATTAAGGGACGCATACATATACAAGTATACTTTGGAGATATTACAGGTTTAGTTCCAGACCACTACAGTAAAGCAAATATCATAATAAAGCAAGTAAAATAAAGTTTTTGGTTTCTCAGTCTACATAAAAGTTGTGTTTAATCATACTATAGTCTACTAAGTGGGCAATAGCTTTATGTCCTAAAAAAAAAAAATGTATATTTGCTACAAACAAGGCGAGGTTGAGGAGCACCAACCTCCATACAGTCAAAAATCCACAAAATAACTTGTCTCCTCCAAAATTTAACTCCTAATAACCTATTATTGACCAGATGCCTTACTGACAACAATAGTTAACTAACACACATTTTGAATGTTATATATATTATGTGCTATATTCTTACAATAAAGTAAGCTAGAGAAAAGAAAATGTTATTAAGAAAATGACAAGGAGGGGCTACTGGGTGATTCTGTTGGTTAAGTGTCGACTCTTGATTTTGGCTCAAGTCATGATCTCATGGTTGTGAGATTGAGCCTTGTGTCAGGCTCACATGCTGGGCATGGAGCCTGCTTAAGATTCTCTCTCTCCCTCTCCCTCTAGCTCTCTCAAAATAAATAAATAAATAATCACAAGGAAGAGAAAATTGTTTACAGTACTGTACTGTATTTGTCAAAAAAATCCACATGTAAATGGACCTGTGTAGTTCCAAACCATATTGTTCAAGGGTGAAATGTACATACCTTATTTATTGATTAGAAGTCCTAACCATCATCGGAGTTTTCAGCAAGTCATAATCTTTTTGTTGGTGGAAGTCTTGCCTTAATACTGATGACTGCTGACTGATCGGGCCGGTGTTTGTAGAAAGACAGGGTGGCTGTGGCAATTTCTTTTCTTTTCTTTTTAAGATTTATTTATTTATTTGACAGAGATCACAAGTAGGCAGAGAGAGACGGAGGAAGCAGGCTCCCTGCCAAGCAGAGAGCCGGATACGGGGCTCAATCCCCGGACCCTGAGATCATGACCTGAGCCGAAGGCAGAGGCCTAACCCACTGAGCCACCCAGGCGCACCTGTGGCAATTTCTTAAAATAAGATGACAATGAAGTTTATTACACTGATTGACTCTTCCATTTACAAATGATTTCTCTGTAGCGTGTGATGCTGTTGATAGCATTTTACTCACAGCAGAACTTCTTTCAAAATTGGAGTCAATCCTATCAAACCCCGCTATTGCTTTGTCAACTAAGTTTATGTAATGTTCTAAGTCCTTTATTGTGATGTCAACAATCTTCACAGCATCTTCACAAGGAGCAGATTACATTTCAAGAAACCACTTTCTTTGCTCATCCATAAGAGGCAATTCCCCATCAATAAAGTTTTACCATAAGATTGCAGCAATTCAGTCACATCTTCAGACTCCACTTCTAGTTCTCTTGCTTTTTCTACTCCATCTGCAGTTACTTCCTCCACCGAAGCCTTGAACTCCTCAAAGTCATTCATAAGAGGTGGAATTAACTTCTTCCAAACTTCAGTTAATGTTTATTTTTGATCTCTTCTCATGAATTCCAATTTTTTAAAAAGATTTTATTTATTTATTTGACAGACAGAGATCACAAGTAGGCAGAGAGGCAGGCAGAGAGAGAGAGAGAGAGGGAAGCAGGCTTCCTGCGGAGCAGGGAGCCCGATGCGGGGCTCGATCCCAGGACCCTGAGATCACGACCCGAGCCGAAGGCAGCAGCCCAAACCACTGAGCCACCCAGGCGCCCCACCAAATTTTTTTTTTTAAGATTTTATTTGACACAGAGAGAGAGAGATCTCAAGTAGGCAGAGAGGCAGGCAGAGAGAGAGGGGGAAGCAGGCTCCCTGCCAAGCAGAGAGCCGAATGCTGGGTTCAATCCCAGGGTCCTGATCATGACCTGAGCCCAAGGCAGAGGCTTAACCTTCTGAGCCACCCAGGCACCCCAAGAATTCCAAATGTTCTTAATGGCATCTAGAATGATGAATTCTTTCCTCTGCTCTAATCCATCAGAGGAATCACTATGGCAACTATAGACTTGCAAAATTTATTTCTTCAATACTAAGGCTTTTTAAGGTCTAAATTATTTCCCGATCTGCAGAATGGATGTTGTGTTAACAGGCATGAAAATGACATTTATCTCATTGTCCATCTCCATCAGTGAACTTGGGTGACCAGGTGCATTGTCAATGAGCAGTACTGTTTTGAAAGGAATCCTTTTTTTATGAGCAGTAGTTCTCAACAGTGAGCTAGAAATATTTAAAAAATCATGCTGTAAACAGATGTGCTATCATCCAGACTTTGTTGTTCCATTGATAGAGCACAGGCATAGTAGATCTAGAATATTTGTCAAGGGCCCTTGGATTTTCAGAATAATACATGAATATTGACTTCAACCTAAAGCTGAGAGCTACATTAGTCCCTACCAAGAGAGTCAGCCTGTTCTTTGAAATGTTGGGGTGAGGGGTGCCTGGGTGGCTCAGTGGGTTAAAGCCTCTGCCTTTGGCTTAGGTCATGATCCCAGGGTCCTGGGATCAAGCCCTGTATCGGGCTCTCTGCTCATCGGGGAACCTGCTTCTTCCTCTCTCTCTCTCTCTCCCTGCCTCCCTCTCTGCCTACTTGTGATTTCTGTCAAATAAATAAAAAAATTTAAAAAAATTTTAAAAAAATGTTGGGGTGAGGCATTGATTTCTCCTCTCTAGCTAAGAAAGTTCTAGATGGCATCTTTTTTCAATTGAAGACTGTTTTGTCTACATTGAAAATCTTTTTAGTGCAGCCACCCTCATTGTCTTAGCTAGATTCTCTGGATAACTTTCTGAAGCTTCTGCATTAGCACTTGTTGTTCACCTTGCAATTTTATGTTGTGGAGATCCCTTCTATCCTTAAACCTCATGAACTAACTTCTGCTAGCTTCAAATTTTCTTTTGTAGCTTCCTCACCTCTGTGAGCCTTCATAGAACTGGAGAGGTAGGGCCTTGCTCTGGAGTAGGCTTTAGCTTAAGGGAACATTGTGGCTGGTTTGATTGATCCAGATCATTAAAACTTTCTCCACATTAGGGGCACCTGGGTGGCTGGGTGGGTTGAGGCCTCTGCCTTCGGCTCAGGTCATGATCCCAGGGGCCTGGGATCGAGCCCCACATCGGGCTCTCTGCTCAGCGAGGAGCCTGCTTCCTCCTCTCTCTCTGCCTGCCTCTCTGCCTACTTGTGATCTCTGTCTATCAAATAAACAAATAAAATCTTAAAAAAAAAAAACCAAAAAACTTTCTCCACATTAGCCATAAAGCTGTTTCATTTTCTTGTAATTTGTGTGGTCATTAGAGAAGCAATTTTCATTTCCTTTATGAACTATTCTGTTGCATTCACAACTTGGCTAACTATTTGGTACAAGAGGCCTGGCTTTTGGCCTATCTTGGCTTTCGACAATGCCTTTCTCACTAAGCTTAATCATTTCTAGTTTTTGATTTAAAATGAGACACATATGACTCTTTCTTTCACTTGAATACATAGAGACCATTGTAGGGTTATTAACTGGCCTAATTTCAATATGGTTATCTCAGGGAGTAGGGAGGCCCAAGGAGAGGAAGAGACGTGGAACAGTTGGTTAGTGGAACATGGTTAATGGAACCGTCAGAACATACACATTTATCAATTAAGTTTGCTGTCTTGTAAGGAAGGGCAGTGTTCATGGCCCCCCCCCCCCAAAAACTTATAATAGCAACGTCAAAGATCACAGATCACCATAACAAATACAACAATATGAAAAAGTGTGAAGTATTATGAGAAACACCAAAATGTGACACAGAAACACGACGTGAGCAAATACAGTTGGAAGAATAGTGCTGATAGGCTTGCACTATGCAGGGTTGCCATAAACCTTCACATGGTAAAAAACACAAATATCTGCCAAATGCAGTAAAGTGAAGCACAAGAAAGTGAGATGTGCCTGTACATGTGTATATGCATAGAATACATTTTGAAGGATTCCTAAAACTCTTTATAGTGATTAATTCTGAGAAATGACTCTAGATATGGATGTCAGTGTAGGAGAGAGACTTTACATCCTTCACCCTTTTGTACACTTGAACTTACTTTTTTGGATATATAAACATATGTAAGTTTTAAAAAGCTATGCATTGCAAAGAATAAAATTTAAGTTGAAAATGACTGATAAATTGGTCTAAACTTCCTCATATTGACTACTACTATCTATCCCCAATAAAAGGAAAAGAACACACCATTTAGAAAATATTTAAGGCGCCTGGGTGGCTCAGTCCTTAAGCATCTGCCTTCGGCTCAGGTCTTGATCGCAGAGTTCTGGGATCAAGTCTCACATTGAGCTCCTGCTCAGCAGGGAGTCTACTTCTCCCTTTAACCCTGCTCATGATCTCTGTCTCTCAAATAAATAAAATCTTTTTTTCAAATAAATAAAGTCTTTTAAAAAAGAACATAATATGTAAATATTTTCATATACATATAAACATAAATATAAATATAAATTATAAATAATAAGGACATTTCTTATTTTGGGTAGGTCAGTTTCTTTCTCAGTAGCAGAACCTAGCAATTCTGCTTAAGAAGTCTGGTTCTCATGCCAAAGAACTTGGGATCCAATCTTAGCTCTACCAACTACTAGCTCTGTACCATGGGTAAACTACTTAACCCATCTAAGCTTCATTTTTTTTTCTTTCTTTCTTTAAAATGTGGGAGGGGTGCCTGGGTGGCTTAGTTGGTTAAGTGTCTATGTTTGGCTCAGGTCATCATCCCAGAGTCCTGGGATCAAGTTCTGCATTGGGCACCTGCTCAGTGGAGAGCCCATTTCTCCCTCTCTGTCTGCTGCTCCCCCTGCTTGTGCCCTCTGTGCCCCAAATAATTACATAAAATCTTTTAAAAAAAAAAAAAAGTGGGAGGGGTGCCTGGGTGGGCTAACTCGGTTAAATCTCTGCCTTTGGCTCCGGTCATGATCCTGGGGTCCTGGGATCTAGCCTCATGTCTGGCTCACTGCTCAGTGGGGGAATCTGCTTCTCCCTCTGTCCCTTCTGGTCATACTCTCTCTCTCAAATAAATAAATAAAATATTTTTTTAAATATGGGAGAATAACAAACAGTATGCTTTTTACAGAGTTATGAAAATGGAATGAAGTAAAACAGTTAAAGAGATTAGCACACTGACTGACCCAAAGTAAATATTTGATAATTTATATTAGAAAGTGCATATGATGAAGATGAAGGGCAATAATGGGAAAAATTCATGGGGAAAGTCAATATTTGTTTCCCTTTTTGAAAAATGTGGACATCCAGAGACAAATATGGATAATAAGACACATTTAGAAAAGTACCATTTGTGTAATTACCATCTAGTCGTTTCTAGCCAGTGGTTGAAGTTTGAGTCTATCAAGGATGGCCGACTCTTGAGAGCTGAGCAGGGTATGGATAAACTGGCAGGGCTCCCCAGCCAGCCCAGAAGAGACTGGGCCACCTCTTTCATCTATGTGTGTTTCCTGATGCTCTCACTACTCATAGTTTTTCCATGTCTCACTTAAAAAGGTGAAAAGGGCCATCATGGATTGAAGAGAAGGAGAAGAGTTCAAGCCTGACTCTAACTATGAACTGGGTAACCTCAGGGCCACAATATTCCCATTTATAAAATTAGGAGACTGGCCCCGGAGATCTCAAGTGTTCTTCCAGATTCTATAGAGATGATACTTTTCCCCCCAAAGATTTCATTTTAAGTAATCTATACATCCAACGTGGGGCTCGAACCCACAACCCTGAGATCAAGAGTCGCATGCTCTACTGCCTGAGCCAGGTACCTCAAGAGAGATACCAATTTTTAAGAATAACAAAAGCCCCTTCTTAGTCCTAGTGGTTTCCATCAGTTGTATATCCTGTGTTGCTCCATTCTGCTGAACTCAGATTGGGAGGTGACAGAGCTTTGCAAAGTCTGAACTAAAAATAACCTCTTCCCATAAATATTTTATCAGAGCTAGAGTGGTAAATAAAAGATGATTAAAATTTTATAAAAAGTCTGCTGAGACTTTTTATTTCATTATTTGTTTTGTGGGGAGGAATTTCCATCAGAGGTGGGTAAACTATGTTAAGAATGGAAATCGTTTGGAGTTTAAATAAAACAAACTGATATAGATTATTAAAACCCACTAACAATGAGATTCATTGTGATTAATATCTCCACTCAAGCCATACAGTACTTCTACTAGGTATGCTCATTCAACTCATATTTTCTAACACTTTGCAGAAATGTTATACTTTATGCATAATCATGATTAAAGTGTTTTATATTTGTGGAGCTGGCATTTTACAGTCTACCAAGAAATTTTTATAATTTGATAACTTACAACCAAAACATCTGTCTGGTCAGGAATTTGATAATGTACAATATAGCTCTTTTCTTTGTCAAAAATAATAAATGGATATTTGAGTTAAAGTCTATCTTATAAAACAAATACTGCAAGTTAAAAAAAAAAACTTTAATAGAAATGCAAAGTAGGGTACTATGTTCTCAAATGCCTCTAACTTTTTTCCCACAATAGTGAGTTAGGCAATATTCAAAGAACTTCCTTATTTTAACTTTAAAATTAAAAAACAACTTCTCTAAATCAATAATAAAGACTTTGTTTTTCACCAGAGTTCGCTTCATTACTTGATATATAACATAGTGTTGGGTGTAAGGCAGGTTGTTTAACCAGGCTATTGAAATCATGATATAATACTAATTCTTATTCTATAAGACCAACCTCTTATTCTATATAATGCCAAGTTCCTACATGTAATATATTATGCATATCTGGTTTTGGGAATTGGGACAGAAACCAGTGGTAACCATTTTCATCGTTTCAGAAACTGCAGAGAGAAATTTGAGTTTTAATATAACTCATTTTAGATATTTTGATATCATTTATTTTTGAAAGATCAAATTGTTTAGATTGAATTGCCTCATGTAAGTAGACTGTGGAAATTCCATATTAGATCTTTCCTCCTTATTCTAGAAAACAATATAGTACAGTAAAACATTTGATTTCTCTTTGGAGTAGTAATGCTGAAGTGAGTCATTCGTTCATTCATTCATTTATTCAACAATGATTTGTTGAGTACTTCCCATATGTGAGGCATTATGTTAAGCCTTATAGTAAAGAAAACTAACTGGGTACTTGCATACATACAAGAACCAATAATGAACCAATTATCTGCAGATGATGGGTCAAACACCAAGCACCAACATAATAGATACTTTATTTATTTTTTTTAAAGATTTATTTATTTGAGAGAGAGAGAGAGAGAGAAAGCACACAGCAGCGGGGAGGGACAGGCAGAGGGAGAAGCAGACTCTCTGCTGAGCAGGGAGCCCATTGCTGGACTCCATCCTGGGATGACCTGAGCCAAAGGCAGTCGCTTCACCAAAACTGAGCCACCCAGGTGCCTAACAATAAATATTTTAATAGAGTGAAAAAAGATTGAGTAGGGGCACTAGGGCAGTCAGAGAAATCCTTGCCCAGCAGTAAGTGCTTTGAAAAGATATGTTGGATTCATATAGGAGGATGAATGGAGAAAGCATCCCAGGGAGGAGAAGCAATATAGAAAATGTTATAGTTTCAGTCACACATAAGGCATGTCCAGAAGATAAAACAAAGTTGTAGAGGACAGTCTTATAATTCCTTGAAGGGTGGTCAGTGGACCAATAGCATTAACATCCCCGGGAACTTGCAGAAACACAGGATCAGAGTCTGATCCCACATGATCAGGATCTATGGGTGCATTGTATACATACATTAAAGGTTGAGAAGCTGTAATCTACTCCAATCCTTCATTTTGCAGAGGAATCTGAACCACAGAGCAGTGGGTGCCTTCCCTGATAATAGTGCTAAACTTTACTTCAGAACCAAAATTAGAGTGTCCTGGAAACTGAGTTTCCCCCCAATTCATAGTGTTTGCCTAATCTAGAGAGGGGTAATAAGCTGGACCTGAGTGTGGAAGTATTTGAATGCCCCGTTAAGAAGCTCAGGTCTCAGGGTGCCTGGGCGGCTCAGTGGGTTAAGCCTCTGCCTTCGGTCCAGGTCATGGTCTCAGGGTCATGGGATTGAGCCCCGCATGAGGCTCTTTGCTTAGCAGGGAGCCTGCTTCCCCCCATCCTCTCTGCCTGCCTCTCTGCCTACTTGTGATCTTTCTCTCTCTGTGTCAAATAAATAAATAAAATCTTAAAAAAAAAAAATCTCAGGCCTCATCCATTCATGAATTTAACAGATATTTACTGAACTCCAATGTAGTAGCAATGGGGATACAGAGAAGAATAAGAAAGGCCCTGCCCTTAAAAGCCTCACAGTCTCCTGGAAAAGTAAGTAACCAACAATTACAAACATCTTTCTAAAATGAGTTTTAAAGGCTTATGACAGAGAAATTAACACGACTTTTATTCTGTTAACATTTACTGAGTACCTAGTACATGGAAGACTTTCATTAGAAGCAAAACGGTGGCGTTCAGGGACATCTGAGAGTGGGGAGAAACAGATAAATCAGTTAAGTGATTACTGCTTAAGATTAGGAAGTAAAAGAAGAATGAATAGGGTTTGGTCACCTGAGGCTGATGGATGGCCTAGAAAGGAGCAAGTCTGCATTAACCAGAGGTGTTAAGGCAAGACAAAATTTGGATCACTGAGCAGAGAAACAGGGAAATTGGGAGAATGAACCAGATTTAGGGGGCTTTGTTTGTTTTACTTTACTTTTCTTTTAGAAGAAAATGTAGGTGTAAATATTCATAAGTTTGAATTAGGCAATAGTTTCTTAGATAGGATACCAAAACCACATGCTACAAAAGAAAAAAACAGGTAAAATGGACTTCATCAAAATTAAAAACTGTGCATCAGAGGACTCCATTAACAAAGCAAAGACAACTCACAGAATTGGAAAAGTATTTGTAATCATATATTTGATACAGTTTTGGTATCCAAAATACATATAGAAAACTTCTGCAACTCAACAATAAAAAGAAAAATAACTCAATTAAAAAATAGGTAACAGATTTGAATATACATTTCTCCAAAGAAAATATACATATAGGCAATAAGCACCTGAAAAGGTTGTTAGTTATCAGGAATTATTAGTTATCACAAATATTGAAATAACAACCATAATGAGAGACCACTCTACACCTACTGTGATGGCCAGATTTTAAAAAGTGGAAAATAAGCATAAGTGAGGATGTGAAAAATAAGAATCCTCAAACTTGTTAGTGCAAATGTAAAATGGTGGAAAATACTTTCAGCAAACAATGCAGCTGGAAAACAGCTTGGTAGTTCCTCAAAAAGTGAAACACAGAAAAAAAAGTTAAACGCAAGAGTTACTGTATGATTTAGCAATTCCATTCCTAGGTATATACCCCACAAAACTGAAAACACTTATTCCTACAAAAACTTGTACACAAATGTTCATAGCAACATTATTCAAATAGCCAAAAGCGAGGACAACCCAAATATCCATCAACTGATGAATAAACAAAACATGTACATCCATATAATAGAATATTATTCAGCCATAGAGAGTAATGAAGTGTTTGATAAATGCTGTAAATGAATGAACCCTGAAAACATTAGGCTAAGTAAAATAAGCCAGGCAAAAATTGGACAAATATTGTGTGGTCCCACTTATATGAAATATCTAGAATAGGAAAATAGATTAGAGGTTTTAAGAGGCTAGGGGTGGGGTCAGCTGGGAATTATTGCTTAATGGGTACAGAGTTTTTGTTTGGGGTGATGAAAATGTTTTGAAATTTGGGTGATCATTGCAAACCTTGTGAATATAGTAAAAGTCACTTAATTGTACTTAAAAATTATGAATTTTATTGTATGTGAATTACATCTCAATAAGAAAAATAGACCTTTATTTTTTTTTAAGGTTTTATTTACTTATTTGACAGAGAGAAATCACAAGTAGATGGAGAGGCAGGCAGAGAGAGAGTGAGAGAGAGAAGGAAGCAGGCTCCCTGCCAAGCAGAGAGCCCGATGCTGGACTTGATCCCAGGACCCTGAGATCATGACCTGAGCCGAAGGCAGCGGTTCAACCCACTGAGCCACCCAGGTGCCCAAGACCTTTATTTTTTAAAAAGATTTATTTATTTTGAGAGAGCAGAGGGGACAGAGGGAGAGGGAAAAAGAATCTTCAAGCAGACTCCCTGTTAAGCATGGAGCCCAACATGGGGCTCCGTCTCATGACCCTGAGATCAAGACCTGAGACGAAATCAAGAGTTGGGTGCTTACCTGACTGAGCCACTCAGGCACTCCAAGAAAACAAGAAACAAAAAACAAAGAAACAAAAAAACCTTTGAAGAGAAATTCTCTGTTGACAAAATACATACCATCGAAAGGAAACATTTGAAATATAAATACACATCTTGCTTTGTGAAAATCAGTGCCTAGTTATGATTGCAAAATGCTCCTTAGTTTAAAATACAATTATAAATACACAGTATGATAAACCCTTCTGAAGCTTATATTTATTATATATTCATATTTACTATATTTCATACGTTTCCACTTCATGGAATACAATCTGAGCAAAAAACATAGCTTCCACTAGGTAATGGAACATACAGAAATATTAAGTTTCCAGGTTTGGAAATTACAGATGCTTGAGTCATGGTCATGTGTTTGAAAATCAATTTGCCAAATGTATAGATCATGGCTCAGTTACAGAAAGCATCTAGTTACTCCAGGTCTGGAAGTTAAATGTTCAGGGTTGCTGTCCCAGCTGCGTTTCTACTTCATCTGTAATTGAGGTGGATAGAATTGAGGTTCCTCTTAGCTTTAAAATTCTGAACTTATTTGATCTTATCATGACTTTATAGTAAAAGGACTTTTGAACTTGTTTTAATTGTTTGGATTGCATTAAAACATTCGCATTTTAAAATTTAGCAAATTATTATTGGACCATGAGATTTGAAAAGGATTACCCACTTGGCTTTTAAGCGGACCAAATGAATTCTGTCTATGAATTAGTCTGAAGCAATACCACCACCTGGTGGCCTCTCCTCTCCTTTGTGAAAATGGTAGTTTGGCCAAGAGGTTCTGGTGTAGCTATTTTAGGAAACACATTTAATTATATTGCACAATATACATTTAAGTTAACTAACCTCATGGCATGGCCTTAAAAACTTATTTTATAATTCAACAAATATTTTAGTGCCCAAGTACAAGAAATATTGGCATTCACAGTATGTAATAGGTATAATAAATAAATGATAATATATTTAGTGGCAAGTTCTAAAGAACATCAGGATGAGGAGGATGTTGGGTAGGTTGCAATTTTATTTTTTATTTTTTTAAATGTTTTATTTATTTATTTGACAGATCACAAGTAGGCACAGAGGCAGGCAGAGGGAGGTGGGAGGGGGAGGCAGGCTCCCTGCTCAGCAGAGAGTTCAAAAGGTGAGGTCAATTCTTTGTGCTTGTTTGAATAATAAAATTCCACAGACCTACAATCTAAATATTCAGCTTTAATTCCAGCATGCCACTATAAATTGTTTCCTCAAGTATTTCTTTTTAGTAAGCAGGAACTGTAATACCAGGCCAATATAGTAAGAATGACTACATTTTAAAAAATGATATTACCCTAAAGATAAGTATCTTTCCTAGATAATGACTGTCCTTGGTATCAGAAAAGATACAGGAAGTGGAAGTTTTGTTATCTAACTTTTCACAACCTTAAATTTTCCTTTACACTCTGAAAATTGTGTTCCTATGAAAGTAGGAACTGCTGTAGCCTTAGAAGTTGGGAACTGAGAGAAGGGAGAAGGTAGAGCTGTGATGTTATCATCAATAAAGACTAGCCAAGTTTCTTCAAGCGGTTTATGGCTTTGCTTTTACAAATGTCTCAGCACTTTGTGAAACAATTTAAATTTTCTATCTTAAGCATCCTTGGGTTAATGAGTGCACCTTGAGAGTAGGGATTGTTATAGACTATTTAATAGGCACAGCATAAGGCCTTGAACATGGTCAGGAAAAGTTATTTTAGTTGTTCTAAATCTACATTAGAAAAAAATTTAATATCTCAGTATTTGCAGATTCTTCTGTAGATCAAATGTTTCTGAGAATAAAGTTTTTGATGCAGTCAGGAAATGAGATCAAATCTTAATAGACAAGGCAAAGAGTTAAATGGATAAATTTTAAAAATAAAGTGTTTGGGGGCATCTGGATGGCTCAGTCTTAAGCATCTGACTCTGTTTGGCTCAGGTCATGATCTCACGGGCCCTGAGATCCAGCCCTGCCCTTTGGTGAGGAGTGTGCTTGGAGTCTCTCCCTCTGCTCACCAAACCCTGCCCCCCAAATGAGTAAATACATCTTCAAGAAAAAAAAAAAAAAAGCTTTTTAAAAGATTTTATTTATTTATTTGAGAGAGAGAGAGAATGAGAGAGAGTGAGTGAGCACAAGAAGGGGAGGGTCAGAGGGAGAAGCAGACTCCCCGATGAGCAGAGAGCCTGATATAGGACTCAATCCCAGGACTCTAGGATCATGACCTGAGCTGAAGGCGTTTGCTTAATCAACTGAGCCAGCCAAGTGCCCTAAAAATAAAGTTTTTGATCAAATCACCTAAAAGGTTTTTATTATACTGTTTCCATCGTGACTTGTAATTAGGTGCTTAATACACCTTATAAAAGGCTGAAATGCCACCTAATAGTATTAACAATGCTTTTTCATCTGTATATAGCGCTTCAGTTTACTCAGTGTTCTCAAAAAGTCTCATTTGCTTATCTGGTTCAGAATATGTGGTGCAAATATAAACTTTACAGTGTATCTTTCCTTTCAGTTCTCCCTTAAAAGGAATTCGTATTTTCAGACAATTATGTGCATTATAGTGGAAACATAAATCTTTTGCCAAGTGGCAGTAGCTCAGCGTGGGAAGAT
Source organism: Mustela nigripes (assembly GCF_022355385.1). Taxonomy (NCBI): domain Eukaryota; kingdom Metazoa; phylum Chordata; class Mammalia; order Carnivora; family Mustelidae; genus Mustela; species Mustela nigripes. Next base: position 19,792,129 of record NC_081562.1, read on the forward strand.
ATGGACTGGAGGTTGATGAAGAACAGGTGAAAAAGGTCAGTGGAATCTCAGCCCACTGAGATCCAACAGCTGGGATAACATAATGCTTACAAAGCACAACCTTAAAAAGGTCTAGATGTTTAAAGAGTGGCTCAAATCTCCCATAAATAAACAATAAATAACAAATAAAACCGAACTTCTCCTTGGAAGGAAAATTTTTGTGAATTTATGATTGAGAAGCCAGGAAGGGAGGCGAGAGCAACAGGGAAATCTAGTTCAATGCCTAGACAGCTGGAGAGGTCTGAAAATTGAAGTAAAAACGAAGCAGTCCATAAACGTCTTTTGAATGGATGAAAATCTCTACTTTAAATAAAAACATAATATGCAAAAATTATATTTGGAAGGAGACAATGTATACAATGGTGACTTCTGTGAAGAACTGTGGGATTGAGAGCTAGAGATAGGTCTACATTTCGGTGTGCCTGTAAGACTTTTTTTTTTTTTTAAAGGACTATTTATTTGAGAGAGCGAGAGAGAGCGGGAGCGAGAATAGGGACACAAGCAGGCTTCCCATTGAGCAGGGAGGCGGAGGCGGGGCTGGATCCCACGACCCTGGGATCATGACCACAGCCAAAGGCAGACGCCTAACAACTAAGCCACCCAGGTAACCACCTTTAAGAATTTTTAAGAGACCCACACTCAACCTTTTAAAAAGGTTACAGTCTAAAGGCCCCTGGGGCCTCAGCGGTTAAGCGTCTCCCTTCGGCTGAGGTCATCATCCAGGGACCTTGGATCCAGCCCCATTTCGGGCTCCCTGCTCAGCGGAGAGCCTGCTTCTCCCTCTCCCACTCCCCCTGCTTGGGTGCCCTCTCTCTCTGTATCTCTGTCAAATAAATCAATAAAATCTTTTAAAAAAATCAGAATCTAGGGGAAATCAATAAAATCTTTAAAAAAAAAATCAGAATCTAGGGGAATCCCTTTTCCCCATCTTCCCAGTATCACTTCCTTCCTCCCAGTACAATTTTCTGTCAAAGCTGGCATTACTCTCACGCCCTTGGAGGGAACAGGTCCTCAGTCCTTGTGATCTGAACCAGCTCGTCCATCCTGCCCATCGCAGAAGAGGGGTCAGGTGCTCAGGTGGAAGAAAGGGGTGAACGGCTCTAACGCAGACCCTGCACGCCACTGCGACTCCAAAAACCCCGTTAGCGACCTCAAGTGTAAGGTTGACTAGTATTGGCCGCGCGGGGCTGTTTCTACCATTATTACGCAGTCCTATTTCCGTGTGGGAAAAGCACCCAGGAAAAGGTACGTCTTCCCCGCAGGGTAGTTCAGCACCTACAACTTCTGCGACGCTACACTCTGTGCCGGCGTCCATTCCGGCTGCAGTGTGGAGGCCGGACTCGAATTTCTGGTTGGCAGATTCGCCACTTTTGGGTGTCAGAATTTAAAATGAAAATTCGAATTTCCCTATTTGGAAGCCCTTTAAGTACAAAAAGACAGAATCAAGAGAGATTTGGGGTCCTTGAATATTTTTATCTTCTGGCTTCCACCTAGCGCGCCGAAAAGTTTCGTCGAAAGCGACGACGCGGACGCTCAGGTCGCCGTTCCTGGCGCGTAGGCGCTGCGGCCCTTCGCTCCCGCCCCCGCCGGGAGTCCGACGTGGAAGTTGCTGGCTGACCGGACTTCCAAGGGATTCGCTTGGGAGCCGAAGCCGGACCCGGAGGCCAAGGCGAGCAGAGGTGGAGGCGCCGAGGCCCGAATAGGAGTAGCTGCCGAGGCCGGGGCCTGTCTCTGACCACCGACAAGGGCGGACAGGCGGTTCACCATGGGTGAGGAATCCGAGAAAGGCTCCCAAGAGCGATGGAGGTGCTGCGGCCGAGGGCTAGGATCAGGAGGAGGAGGGGGGCCAGCCTGGGAAGCCCAGAGTAGTCAGCTTTGCAGGGGCGGGTCGCTGAAGACTTAACTTACCTTGGCTGGTCACCTGTGGGGGTGGACCCTGCTTGGAACTTTCGCCCCTGCTCTCACTCTTGGCCCCTGAATCCCAGAAGGGTCAGGGGGTGGGGGCAGCGCGGCCCCGGAGAGCGCTTCGGCCTGGGAACCCGGCCCTGAGTCCTTAACCCTGACCATGAACTTTTGCCTCACCTCCTCAGACCCAGCTTGACCGGGGGGACAGAGTTGGCCTTGAGAAGCTTGGCAGTTTGTCAGTCGCAGGTTTCTTGCGTTAAAGATGAGATCTGACCTCACAGTGGAAGCTTGATTCTCTTGTCCTGGTCCCTGGGATTGCGTCAGTTTAAAAAATCCAAAGGGAATGTTGCTCCAATGTTTTCTAGCCAACTTGGTATTTGCTTGCTTATCTGTAGCTTTTCATGGAAATGATAGAGTAAGGTGGAGAAGGAAATAGGGACTGTATTGGTCATTACTGGTCAGTGAGCGAAATTTTAAGATCGGTATTTGGAGTGCTAATTGAGGTCACAGCATTGTCCTCACAAGCACCAGCTATCGCTAGCTTCCCTCCCGGCTGGAACCCAAATGAAGGTGCAGATTTTTAAATTGGTTCACAACTGTCCAAATGATGCAAATTCTTTGGATTATTTTAATTCCTCTTCCATTTTCCAGGGGATTTACTTCTTGTCTTGGAACACAAGTGCTTTCCTGTCTTTTCCCAGAACACCCTTAAGTCTTTTTTTTCCTTAAAGATTCTATTTTTAAGTAATCTCTACACCCAAGGTGGGGCTCGAATTTACAACTGTGAGATGAGTGCATCCTCCACAGACTAAGCCAGCCAGGTGCCCCAGGTTTTATTCATTCATTCATTTATTTTATTTTTTAAGGTGTAAAAGGTAGAATAGATTTTGTCAAGTTATGCACCTTCTGTTACACTTTTCTAAGGTTCTCTGGCCCATGGTTCTTCATTTTTCTAGACTTGAGGCTCCTAATTGTGTCATTTCTGTGTCAGATAGCCATGCATTGCATGTGACATCACTTCAGTTGTCAACTTTTTTTTTTTTAAATTGTTCATGTAACTGTCTTTTAATCTTCTCTGATGACTTTTGGTGGGAAGAGGCCAAAGTGTTTTTTTTTTTTTTTTCTGGTAATCATTAAAAAAATGTATTTTAAAAAAGAGTGGGAGGCTTAACTAGCTGAGCCATCCAGGTGCTACAGAAGCTTTTAATCACCAATCAGTGGTGATTCTGATAATCACAGCTCTTGTTCACAAGTGCTTTTATGTTACACAATGCCTTATGTATAGGAAACTTTCTGGAAATGTTTAATGAAACATTGATACATTTATTACTTTTTTACATGAGTTTTCTCTCAAAACTAGGTTTTGTTATTTTGGGCTTCTGTGTTTCAATTTCTTTTGCAAGTTATATTTCTTAGAGAGATGATGGTGGTGCAATACAGTGAAAACAATAGCTTTTCACATGTGAGAACCTTATTGTCCCACTGTCATTCTGATTTGTTCTTTAGTGTTTAGGGGTTGTGAGGAGATCATGCTAAGCTATCTATATTCTCATGATTAGAAAGTGAGCTCCAGGGGGTGCCTGGGTGGCTCAGGCAGTTAAGCACTTGCCTTTGGCTCAGGTCATGATCTCAGGTTCCTGGGATCCAGCCCCTCATCAGGCTCCCTGGAGGGAGCCTGCTTCTCCCTTTTTCTCTGCTGCCCCCCTTGCTATATTTTCTCCCTCTCTCTCTGTTGCTCCTCCTGCTTGTGCTCTCTCTCTTACCTCTCTGGAATAAGTAAGTAAAATCTTTTAAAACAATTTACATAAAACAGTGAACTCCATGAGGACAGTGGTTCTGTTTCTCTTATTCGGGAATATATCTTCTTGTGCCTTCCTGACACATTATTTAGGACTGGTGACAATCAGTAATTACTTGTTTGATCTTGATTAACATATATCATTGGTAGCAAACTTACGCACCTAAGAATTGAGGAGAATATCACAGTATTATTTAATTCGGTATCACTTTCAAAGGGCAAGATTAAATGTTTTATGGACTTAGTTCACAAAATGATACTGAATGCATTTTATCTTTTATTACTTTTTCAGGTGGGTTTTTCTCAAGTATTTTTTCCAGTTTGTTTGGAACCCGGGAAATGAGGATTTTAATTTTGGGATTAGATGGAGCAGGAAAAACTACAATTTTATACAGATTACAGGTTGGAGAAGTCGTTACTACTATTCCTAGTAAGTGTTGTTATGATAAACTAATTGTAGGGGTTCTTGTTTTCCATTTAATGTAATGATTAGGTAATTTTAATATAGTAAGGCTTGTAAACTAGTATGGACATAATATTGGTAACATTATTATTATTTTTAAATTTTTTATTTTTTATAAACATATATTTTTATCCCCAGGGGTACAGGTCTGTGAATCGCCAGGTTTACACACTTCACAGCACTCACCAAAGCACATACCTTCCCCAATGTCCATAACCCCACCCCTCTTCTCCCAACCCCCCTCCCCCCAGCAACCCTCAGTTTGTTTTGTGAGATTAAGAGTCACTTATGGTTTGTCTCCCTCCCAATCCCATCTTGTTTCATTGATTCTTCTCCTACCCTCAATTAAGCCCCCATGTTGCATCACCACTTCCTCATAACAGGGAGATCATATGATAGTTGTCTTTCTCCGCTTGACTTATTTCGCTAAGCATGATATGTTCTACTTCCATCCATGTTGTCGCAAATGGCAAGATTTCATTTCTTTTGATGGCTGCATAGTATTCCATTGTGTATATATTTGGTAATATTATTTTTCATAAGTTTAGAGGCAGTTTGTAAACCCCTGTGCATGGCTGGGTTTTGCTCTTTAGAGCTATTTTTAAAGTTGGCTGGAATTAAGCCACTTTAATGAAGGGAAATGAAGCCACTTTCATTGAGAGCCAGTATCTTTATTGATAAAATGAAGATAACACCCACTGACTTTATGAAGTACATAAAATACTTTGTAAACCTGTTTAAAGAATTATGTAGGTGTTAAGTGGTGTTATTGCATCTGATAGGCTTTTTTCCCCCTGATAGGCTTTTTTCCCCCTATTTGTTACAATTTTAATTAAGATTTGTTTCTCTTATTTAATTCTGTTGATCGCTTATAAAGAATGGAGTGGAAGAGACAGACTCTTGAATTAATCTGGTACCTTTTTAGGTATTACTGATATTTTTATATCAAGAGAAGAAACACCTCAACTTTAAATCAGTTGTTGATACCTTAGAAGGATATTCTCAAACAGTCCTGTTTGACTACATGAGAATACTGTTGTTTATACTTTTTTAATTTGTTGATGTGAATTTACTTAGAGAATATTAATATATTTAAACTAAGAGTTTGTAGAATTTGCTGAAGAGTATTAAATTATGCCTCTGAAATCACTCGTCACTCAAGATATTTTTATATTTAGTAGTATTTAAATTTCCAGATTAAAAAAGAAGTCTAGGTTTCATGAAAGAAGAACTTTTTAAGCCCCGTGGCATTGGTTATTTTCTTTGTGCCAGTAAATTTTAGTTCCCGTGATTCTTGCTTTTCTTTTTTTTTTTTTTTTTTTTTGTGGGTGCAAGGCAAGATTTATTAAAAACGCTCTCCGGCGAAGTTTCAGGGCTCAGGAGAAGGGGAGCCAGGACAGTTGCGCCGGGAGGAGGTGGGCACCCTCGGGCGAGGTTCCGCCACTCTGGAAAGCAGAGTGGCGGAAGTCGCCGATTCTTGCTTTTCAAAGTAACCCATCTCTGTTGTGGTTAAGTCTTGGCCCTTGCAGTGCACACAGCCCAGTGAATTGCATTTCAGTGAATAAACTGTACAGCATACTCTTGTCCTGTGCATATAAAGTGTTTTTAATTGAGGTAAAGATGGTGATTACACTCCTACCTAATTCCAAGGGAGATATCATAAACTTGCTTTTTTAGTTTTTCACTCAGGTGTAGTATAGCTATTTTTCAGTTGTGATAGAGAATATTTACTGTATACTCATTAGAAGCATTTACCAACATACACTTAAATTTAAAACAAAAGTTAATTGTCCAGTTATAGCTATAAGTCATTTTTCACTTTGATTTTTTAAGCTTCTAAAATCTTGGAAACCAGTTTTCTCAGAATCCTCTCCACCCTCCCTTAGATTCTTTTCAATGAAAACAGTATCCTGCCTTAGCCATGTGGTGTTAGAGCTCCCCCGAAAAAGGATGGGAGGGAAGAGAGATGGCACACTTTCCATTGACCGTCTAGCCACAACCTTACTACAGATGAGCTCTTGAGGAAGTCTGCAAAGGGTCTGTGAGATTGCCACACTTAGAGAAACCAGTTTCCATAAAGTAGTATATAGGTATTGCTGAATCCTTAACCTACTGAAGTTTAGAATTTAGGCTTTCTTGGTTTTGTTCCCTGCTTACTTGCTGTCCGTCAAAATTCCATTTTTTGTAATGCATCTGTGGCTGTTCTTTCTAAACATAACCTCCTAAACACTTGTATGCCAGGGTTGTATTATACAGAGAGTTTAACAGTTTGATTTCCATTGAGCTAAAAATTCTATATTTGTAGAGGTGACTGGGGATTCTTATATAACCTGAAAGTGGTGCTGATATTCCTAATTGATGGTGTGTGTGTGTATAACACAGCAACTGTTTTGTCTTGTCTTAAGTGGAATAATTTAACCAATAATGTGATTCAGTAGTAATTTGTTAATTGCTAAAATTGGATTGGATACTTTGAAAGTAGAATGCATTAGTCTACATAGACTACTGATTTTGATTTCTTTTCTAGCTATTGGATTCAATGTTGAGACGGTAACATACAAGAACCTTAAATTCCAAGTTTGGGATTTAGGAGGACAGACAAGTATCAGGTATGGTATACAGAGACCAGATTACTTTGTAGTACTGAACATTTAGTAAGCCCTTTAAAGGTTAAGAGCAGTAAGTCAAATATGTTTTCTTTTGTAATTTAAATGGGAACCACTTGGTTTAAAATGAGGTAAAACTACTTATTCTCTCAGTTGAATTCAAATAAAAAAATTTAAGGAAGCCAGTTCTTCACATATTACCTTAATGAAAAGTTTTTTCATGAAAATCTCAAGATCTAATTACTTCAGTAGTTTTTATCTGAAAAGGGTCTTCCATTTAGTTCTTGTCACTCTGTCTTGAAACAGACTGCTTTGGATTTTATAAAAATAACTTTCAGTCCACCATTTAGGGCTAATGTGAACATAGATACCCTGTAGAACTTAGGTCTTCATAGGTCTCCTGCCCTGCATTCTATGCTTGGCATGGCCACTGTGAGGGTTTGGTGACTGTCAGTGTTGCTCACTGTGGTACCTACCATCTTAAAACATAAGTAGGACATTCTCCAAACATCCTCCTGCCTTTTAACTGGTTTTATTTTTATTTTCTTTAAAGATTTTATTTATTTATTTGACAGAGAGAGACACAGTGAGAGAGGGAACACAAGCAAGGGGAGTGTGAGAGTGAGAAGCAAGCTTCCCACTGAGCAGGGAGCCCGAAATGGGGCTGGATCCCCGGACCCCAGGATCCTGACCCATGCTGAAGGCAGATGCATAATGGCTGAGCCACCCTGGTGCCCCTTAACTGGTTTTATTTTTTGAACCACTTTTGTGTCCCTGTCTAATTTTAGCTATTTCTGCTCATGAAGTCTTCACTAGTCAGTTTAATGTCTGCTGTATAAAATCATATTAAAAGTTTTTTTTAAGAACCCATTCCTTAAGGAGTTCCTAGTTAGAGAATTATTAGATGTCATAATAAGGTCTATGTATAACTTTATCTCAGTACGGTTAGTGATTTCATAGATTGATTATAAAGTCCTCTCTTAGCCTAAAGTCTGAACTCGTTTTGAAACTTCTGATCCTGTGAATTATGTTTATCATTCCACATCTGAAGGATATGATACATACCATCAGAAACATTGATTCTAACACCGGGGGGCTGGCAAGATTGGCATGTAAACCTCCTAATCCCCATCATTGCCAAGTCCTAGCATATAAATTAACATAACTTGTTCTTTTTCTTTCAGATAATAATATATTCTCCCTTTCTGAATTTTCTTTAGGCCATACTGGAGATGTTATTATTCAAACACAGATGCAGTCATTTATGTGGTAGACAGTTGTGACCGCGATCGAATTGGCATTTCCAAATCAGAGTTAGTTGCTATGTTGGAGGTAAGAAAACTTTACTCAAGTGTAGAGACATCTTTTACATCTGCTTGCTGTTTTTATTGTTACTACTTGCAGGAATAATTAAAAGCAGGAAAATTTCCCCCCTTGGCTTTAGTGTCATTTTCTTTTATATAAATTACTTCCTATTCTAGAAATTCTGTTGGGAAGAGAGATGGAGACAAAAAGACCAAAAAAAAAAAAAAAAAAAAAAAAAATCCAAACAGGAAGTTCTTTAAACTAGATTCTTTCTAGGAAGCTCGGAGGTAAAACTCTCTCTAAACTGAAGAAACTATTTTAAGTTACTCCTGTGAAGTACTTTTTCATAAAATCTATTTCTAGTTGTATAACTTAGTTTAAGGAAGCAGATTAGGTTATAAAAACAAAGCCCGTTTGTTTGTTTTGGAATTTCTGGGTTTCTGGCACACCTCTGGCCCTTGTTTATCTCTTCCAGCTTTCTCATTCATTATTCTTTCCAGTGTTTACAGCTTCAGTCATACTGACCTCTCTGTTCTTTGGATACTCCAAGCTTGTACATTCGACGCTTGGCTTCGGGCTTTTTGCACCTGCTCATATTTCTGCTTGGAATGCTCCTCCTCCACATCTTTGCATGGCTACCGTCTTGGCATGTTTTATCTCATGTTTCTGCCTCAGAGAGGAGCCTCAGTTATTTGCTAACACCTTATTCTGCCTTATTTTTTGTACAACTTACTCTTTCTTTCCAGTATTTTTTTTTTTTTTTTTTTAAAGATTTTATTTATTTATCAGAGAGAGAGAGGGGGAGAGAGCGAGCACAGGCAGACAGAATGGCAGGCAGAGGCAGAGGGAGAAGCAGGCTCCCCGCCGAGCAAGGAGCCTGATGTGGGACTCGATCCCAGGACGCCGGGATCATGACCTGAGCCGAAGGCAGCTGCTTAACCAACTGAGCCACCCAGGCGTCCCTCTTTCCAGTATTTTAAAATATATTTGTTCATATATGTCTCCCACCCTAAAATGTAAGTTGAGTTTACCCTAATACTCCTGATGTGTAGAACAGTGCACAACACTTAAAAACTCAAAACATTGTAGTCACTGAAATTCATAAGGTAATTTATTGGCTAGCTGAATTCAGAGGATGCATTAAATAATCAAAAGTTTAAAAAATCTCCAGTTGTTAAATAAGCTTTTCAAATGTGCTTATGGTTCATTTAAGTAATAACGAAATTGCCTTTGTTTGTGAAAATTAGATGAGTAAGTTCCCTTTTCCTTCCAGAACTATGATTCTGACTTAGCCAATCATTGAATGCTTAAATGTTTTCTAGGCCATTTGATTACCAGAGTAGAAGCATTCTCAGAATATGTCGGACTTCTGATTTCTTTACTAATGACTTAATGCTTTCTGAGTTATAAATTGCAGACCCACTGATTTTAAAATGTTGCTTTTTTTTTTTCACAATGTAGCATCATATTTATCATAAGAGCTTCTTAAAACAAATTGAAGTGTAAGGAATTTTAAGGGACTGTTTAACTGCTTTCAGTGTAATGGATTTTTAAAATAAAAGCTTACTTAGTTAGATATAATCTAAATGGTATGGATTTTTATCATAAAAAGTACTACATAAAAGAAATGTGTTATTAGCTTCAGTATACAGTTTCTTGAGTTGTGCTGGATTATTTGTGAAATTGGGATTTGACTTGTATAATTTTATGAGTAAGAACTAAAAATTATTCATTCTTTTTTTTTTTTTTTTTTTTTTAAAGATTTTATTTATTTATTTGACAGAGAGAAATCACAAGTAGACGGAGAGGCAGGTAGAGAGAGAGGAAGGGAAGCAGGCTCCCTGCTGAGCAGAGAGCCCGATGCGGGACTCGATCCCAGGACGCTGAGATCATGACCTGAGCCGAAGGCAGCGGCTTAACCCACTGAGCCACCCAGGCGCCCCTAAAAATTATTCATTCTTTAGGAAGTAATTTATAATTGATTCAGTCACTGAATGTATAATATAAAGTACATGGAACTTATGAGTCAGGTCTGTTCTGTTACATTCAAACTTGCAAAACCAATTTAAGTTATTTTTGTACACAAAAATACATTCTTCCTGGAGTAAAGAATTGAATGTAAAAAACTGAAGTTGTTAACTCCAAGAATATGTAAGAGAATATGTTTAACGTTTCTAGATAGGGAGGATCTTTCTAAATCAAAGGATTGGAAGGAATTACAAAAGAAAAGATAGATTTAATTATATTAATACAAACGAAAACCATGCAAATACAAATTAGTGTAAAACAGGGAACCAGTACATAGTTTTACAATCAGTGATTAAGGATTATTGTTCTTAATCATATCAAGACCCTTTGCAAATAAGTAGAAAACTGAGCAAAAGGCATGAACGTAAAGTGCACAGGAGAAAACTGTATTGCACATAACATTTGCATTTCTAATACTCTGATAATATTTAATGAGATGCTGTGTTTGGAAGAATATGTAATTTCTAATTCTTCCAAGGCTGTCATACACTGTTGCTGGAGCCTAAATTATTATAACCTTTCTGGAAGGTAGTTTATTAATATATATAATAAGAATCCCAATATAGTTCATACTTTGATTCTACTTTTAGAGAATTTGTTAAGGAATTAGAGATTCATACAAAGATTTCTGTGTAATGACTGTGTCCCTTGGGTTTCTGTAATAGTGAAGTAAAAAGAACCTAGTGAGAGTCTAATACTGGAGAACAGTTACATAGTTGATGGTAATATGCATTCATAGTATAGAGTGTATTAAACCATTACATTTTTTGGGAAAATTTTGATTGTTTGGAAAAATATCCATGATTTAATGTTTATTTTTTAGAGCAGGTATAGAACAGTATATAAATGTGATCTTAAATGTGTTAATGTATATATTAATAAATTGTAAGTATCTGAATTATAAAGCAGTAGAAAATATCGAGTATTAAGAGTGATCATTTTTGGGAGGTAGGATTATGGATGAAGCTTTTTTCCTTCATACTTCTCTATAATTTCAAATAATTTATAATGAACATTGTAGATTCAAAATTATAGAATAAACTTTTAAAATAATATAGTTGTTGACATTTCTTTCTAAAGTCAAGGAAGCAAATTAATTAGAGAAAATTAAGTACCTTCTATTTTATTTAGGAAGAAGAGCTGAGAAAAGCCATTTTAGTGGTGTTTGCAAATAAGCAGGACATGGAACAGGCCATGACTCCCTCAGAGATGGCAAATTCACTTGGGTTACCCGCACTGAAGGACCGAAAATGGCAAATATTCAAAACTTCAGCAACCAAAGGCACTGGCCTTGATGAGGCAATGGAATGGTAAAGTATATTTACAGAAGCCATCTGTGCATTTGTTTGTGTGTGTAGCTCCTTGTACACATGTGCTTTCCCTTTAGTCTTATGGATGCAATTCAGATTACTTTGCAGCTTATCATATTAAGTTCTTCCAGCCTTTTCTTCCTCTGGTCTTCATATACATCGGCTATTATTTCAGCCACACCTACCTGATTATAGATAGATAAGCCAGCTTTCTGCCTTTTTTTTTTAAACTTTTCCCTTCCTTACCACATCCTCCAATTCCTTATCCTTCAGGACTTAGGTTAAGACTGTCTTCTTCTCAAGAACCTTCCCTTACGTATCTCCATGCTCACTGCCTTAACACACACATAGTTGGATGTCCTTGTCACAGACCAGTGATACAGTAGTTACACTGTCATGTAATTGATTCGTGCAATTTGAGACTAGTTTTCACCTCTGAGTTATGCACATCTGGCCATGCTGCAAGTAGTTAACAGCCCGGAAAAAAGATATTTGGTCTTTTTGATTATTCAGAGCACAGATAAAAGTGAAAGCTAAAAGGCTTTCATGGAAATTGGGTCCATAATGTTATTCTTCAGTGTAACTGTCTTAGCTTTCATCATTTAAAATGCTTTGAAATCCACTGTCAGCATAAAACTTACTATAAGTGATCATGCTCTATACCTGAAAGTTTGAAGTTAATGTTATGAAACTGTTTTGTCTTCACAGGTTAGTTGAAACATTAAAGAGCAGACAGTAGTTCAGTCACTTCTACCCTTGTGAAATGAAGACTACATCCTATATCCCTTTGGAAGGAAACAGTTAAGTGGGCTTCATGCTACTAAATGTTAAAACTGTGTGATTGTTGGCATATACTGAACTGAATGCAATATTTGTAATAAATATAAAAAATAAGTATTTGGTTGGAAGGGTAACTCACCCATGATTGAACCAACTGAATGTCTGTTCTGTGTAATGTAAAATCCTCCCTTGCTTTCTTGTGTTAAGTATATATTCTATTTGTATGGAATTCTTATTCAAATAGAGTCCTATTAAAGAATGTACTCTTTACTGAGGAAAAACCCTCCTATTTTTGAATTAGTAGTTGCAGCTTGTTTGTATAAACACTAATAAATATCTTAACCCTGATTTTTTCCACTAAAATGAATTAAGTTCTTCCAAAGATTAGACTTAGTAGAGTAGGGACATGGTTGGGTAACAGAGTCTTCATTTGGTTAATGACCACTTTAAGCTGTTTTGTTTAAAAGCTTTTGGGTATAGGCATGAAGCTGAAAAATTATCTTGGTGGTTAACCTCATTGACGTCTGTAATTGTCATTTTATAGTACTTGTATGGTTGCCAAAAAAATTTTCATATATATAGGAACCCTGTGATAGAGGTATGACAGGTTGTAATGTCTTTATTTTATGGACATGGACCCAAGGTTCTGATTAGTTGGCTTGCACAGGGTCAGCAGCTAGTGAGGTCAGAACAGGGCTCAAAGTTAGATTTCGGTGTCAAGCTTATCCCATAAACTGTGTAATTCCTGAAATGCAATACTGGCAAGATAGACATCCTTAATTGCCTACATAAAATTATGCTAATTGAAGTAGACATGGTATATTCAAAATAATTTCCATAAATTTGTCTATACTAGTAGAGGTAGTAAAAACAATCCTAAAGGGTTATATTTGATGGAATCCACAACATATTAAAGGAAATTTTTAAAAAAACCTATTTTAAGAAGCACTGTAAGAGGTATCTTTACTGTCTTTCATTTCTTTTATTTATCTGTAATTGGACATGTAAATTTGAAAAGCCAAACATTATTGGTGTACAGGGAGAAACTGAGCATTCTTGGCTTTAAAAAATAGACTTAGTGCTAGGATATCAAAAACAGTTACGTTCAAAGGAACTTTTCAAACTATCCAGTCTACCACACAATTGGCTATGGTGGTGACAGAATATGGTCCCTTGTATTTACTTAAACTGGGGGGAATCTTTAAGTTGGACAACCAGCATTTAAAAAACTTGATGCCCCTCATACTAGTGGCCCATTCCCTGTTCCTGCTACTGCCTTTCTGGAGGCCTCTAGCCTCTTTGTTTCATAGTTTGATCATTTAGATCAAAGGAATGTGGCTTTCTCTTTTTAGCTGCAGGACTTCAATGTTTTTACCCATTCCCCAGCACCCATTCTTAATTTGGCTTCTGAAGTCTATTTTGAAGAACAGGTTCTAAGCCCAGTTGTTCTCAGTGCTGCTCCTACGGTTACTGAGCATGTAATTAATATTGTTTCATAGTTTCCAAATCACTCCTGATAGACTATATATATATCTATCTCCTTGGAATCCAGTGTGGTGCCTGGCACATTGTGGCACTTAGAGTATATGCATGGTTGAAATAGTAGGTTATATGCCAGCTAGGAAAATACCTCTTCAGCTTCTCTTGGGTTCCTTTCTGGTCAGTGGCTGGGTTTGTACCTAAGAAGCTCAGTACATCCCCCGCAGCCTGCCCACTTTAGGAATACTGTTGAGAGGTATGGGTGAAGAGGCCCTGGCAGGCAGATGCTGGGCAGCAGATAGCTCTTGGCGTCTTGAACACTGAGCACACCTGAAGTAATAGCCAAACCACCACGTGAATGATCGTTATTTGTTTTATCACAGAGACTAGAATGTGGTAAATAGAGCATATACTGATTTTAATATGGTATAAATTATGAGGTCCTTGTCTAGCAGAAAATGACTATATAGGTAAATTACAGGAGTTTGAATGATATAAAAATCTACTGAATATTATTTTGGAGAACGATGAAAATGGGCAAAGCACCAGACTTAAAATCTGAACGCATGAGTTCTAGGCACAAATGGCCATTCCTTCAGTTTGTCTGTCTGTCTGTTTTTTCATAAAACAAGAGACTTGGACAAATCATATCAAAAATTTCTTTTAGCTCTGATATTCTGTTTATAACCCTGGTTGGTAATTGTGCTGAGTTATGTGTTCACATTTGAAAAAGGAGTGGTGGAATTTTATAACTAGAGTACTTGAGATGCACTTTAAGTTGTGGAAATGTAAGCTCCTTGAGGGTAGGGACCATACCTTATTTATTGTTAGTGTCCCTTGCATCTAGTGTGGTATACTCGGCATACAGTAGGCACTAAATAAATATTTACTAAATTGTTCTTAATATCCCTGAGATACTTGTTCTTTCTGCTTTTTGCCTTAGTGTTAACTCCTGATTTATATTAAAAATTTTCATAAAACTAGTACATGCACTTTAAATCACTTAGAATTAATTGCAGTCAGCCTTCTGTGATGCCCCGTGTTTATGCCTTTGGCACATTATAAACCCCTTGGAAGTATGAGAACTCCTGTTTGAGATGAGCTACATCAAAACACAGATGCTAAAGTTCATGAATGTTTGAACATTTGATTTCTATGCCATATGCTGTATTCTGACTCCATACTTAGAAATTATAAAAAGCATAGGCTTTCAATCCTGGGTGTGAATCCTGATTATGCCACCTACAGCCTATTACCCTTCGGTGAATTATTTAACTTCAGTCTCAGTCTCTTCATCTGTAAAGAACCAATTTTAGGCAGCTCTTAGGAATACTATGAGGACCAAATAAAATGTTAGCCAAATGCTTGGCACATAGGATGGATTGTTCTCTCGGCCCACCCAGATCCCTCCCTGCCCCACATATATCAAGCACTAAAATATTGCTTCCACATCAGTTGTAGATTGAGACAAAGATATCACATAGGTGAAGGTTTATAAGAGTTCCCTTTGCTTCACCAAGCTTGCCAGCACTTGGCATTGTCAACCTTATCAACCTAAAGAGTTCAAAATGGAATTTCATTGATGTTAATTTGCATTTTTATAATTATTGAGGTTGAATACAGGAGTAATTCAAAATATTTAATAACCAGACATAGCTGATGTAGGGGGAGGACCCCTGCCAGTCCAGGTATTAATTCTGTAATTTTTGGTGTGGGGAGATAGGGAATCTAGGACTCACCTAGTTAGGGTGGCACTTGGTGTCAGGAGGCAGTGACTACGTACCAACTAGTACGTAAGTACTTGAATGTTTAAGAACCAGTATAGCCACATCAGCTCAGTATTAATATTTAAGGGCCATTTATTTTTCTTCTCTCAATGCCTGTTTCTCCTTCCTGACACTTTCTCTACTGGATTGCCTTTGTTGATTCATACTTACTATACAACCTGCGTACTACATTCTTTATCCGTATATGCTACATACCATATCCCAGTTGTGTCTGCACAAACAGAAATTTTTAATATTCATGTAGAATTTATCACATGTTCACTATGGATAGCACTTCTTGTGACTTACTTTTGATATCTGACCAGGGAAAAACCCTGTTACCGCTTTTGAAGAACATCATGGCTATTTTCAGCTTATCTTCCATATAAATTTTAGAATCAGTTTGTTAGGATAATATGAAGAATTCTTGCAATTATACACAGATATGCCTTTAACCAGTGGGATCCAACTTGGGAGGAACTAGTATCGTATGATACTACATCTTCCTGACCGTGATCATGGTTATTTCTCCATTTGCACAGATTTCTTTTAATGCCTTTTGATAAGGTTTTATAATTTTCCCCAGAAAAATACTGCAAATCACTTTTATTCCTAACTTACATGTTCTGTTTTGCTGTTGTCTTAAAGTGTCACATGTTTTTTAGACAGTAAGGGTAACAGTAATATTATGAAGATGTTTTAATTTAAAAATAAATGAGCATGATTATATGAAACTGTGTAATATACAATCTGTGCCAGTTTAACTTAAATAATAAAACCTGCTGTGATTTCAGACCAGCAGATATGTGGAGAAGTTCATGCTTTGGGGTAGACTGAGATATTTTACCAGCAGAGGGAGCACATTACTCCACCATTGCTAAATCTTTCAGGCTGTGGCGCTTTTGTCTCTTGGTCTTATAGCCTGGACGCAGGAACTCTATCTTTCTCTTCTTCGCTTCACTTTTATTTTTGTGTTTCTTCAGCTTTTTCTTGGCAGCAATATCAGGATTAGTTACAAACTTGGGGAAAAAAAAAGGAAATTTTATATTACTTCTAAAGTAAATGTTAAACCAGTAAAAATCAAATGCAGAAATGGGCCATTTTATTCACCTTTAAATATCACACATGTAACACATTCCCATTAAAGACAATCTGGAGCCCCCGCTGTAAAGTCCCCACTTCTCAAACATACGCAGTTCCTCTTTCCTGCCTGGGTAAGTGTGACACACATGCATGCACATACCCCTGGTTCAAAATACTAAGTCTAAGGAACACCATAGTTTCAAACAGCAGACATACCTCTAAAGCCTTCCTCTTTTTCCGGAGTGCCCTTTTCTCATTAGCCTGCTTCTGTACTGAGGCAAAGGCTAAGGAGAAGCTCTCAAGTCCAACCAGCTTTTTGAGTAATTCTATGATTTCCTGGGATAGATTCTTAAGCAGAGGATCTGATAACACACAGAGTAATAATCAGAGGTAGTCATGTAGGAAAGGACACATTTGAACATCTATAAAACCAACAACATGCAAAATTTAAGCTCTTGCGGCACTGTCACTTTTTATTACTTGAACATTAAACACTGATCTAAATCCAGCCTTTACGTATCTGAGGTGGGAGGATGGAGGTGTTGGGCCTGACAGTCCCAGGCACGACTCCTCTGGGATGCACCAAGAGATCACAGACCATGAAGCCCAGTTTCCAGCGGAATCCTGGCTTGGAAGACACTAATTTGAGAACCTGACAAACAATTGGGGTTACTTTGTTGGCCTCCTCAACTTTGTGTGGATGGGGAAAGGTAAGTGTGTCTCTAGGCTCTCTAATTCATGGGTCATAGATGTTTAGCTCTGGCCGTAACCTTTTCTCGAGGGGGGATCAAAGACTCTGAGAAGCTGACAAAAATCTTTGCTTTCCCACCATTCCCTGCCTTCTGTCTCCCAAATGCAAATGACCCACAGGTTTTTGTATTCAATTTCAGGAGCTGTTCTAGATTACAGCCCCCCCCCCTTTTTTTAAGATTTTATTTATTTATTTGACAGAGATCAGAAGTAGCAGAGAGGCAGGCAGAGAGAGAGAGAGAGGAAGTAGGCTCCCTGCAGAGCAGAGAGCCTGATGCAGGCCTTGATCCCAGGACCCTGAGATCATGACCTGAGCCAAAGGCAGCGGCCTAACCCACTGAGCTACCCAGGAGCCCTAGATTACAGATTTCTTGAAGATGGGGAGTAGACTCCTTTCTACCATTGAACCTCCAGTGCCTGGCAAATATTAGGGACTCAATAAAATGCTGGGTGAGGAGAACCAAAGCAGACCTGGCCTTGACCATTGCTTTTTCCTCTTGAGAGGAAACAAGTTTTCTCTAGGTTGCAAGACTGAAATAGCTCCTGCTTTGACATTCACTTTGTTTTGTTTTAAAACTTACTATCTACTTTACCTCTGGTCTCTTTTTCTACTATCTAGAGAGACCATTTAGGATCCGTGAGGGAAATGCACCAAATGCCCAGGCAAGAAAAATGAAAAATAGGAAAAGTAAAAATATTTCACACTTTTGGGGCACCTGAGTGGCTCAGTGGGTTAAGCTGCTGCCTCAAGTGTGTCTGCCTTCAGCTCAGGTCATGATCTCAGGGTCCTGGAATCAAGCCCCACATGGGGCTCCCTGCTCAGCAGGGAGTCGGCTCTCCCTCTGCCCCTCCTCCCTGCTTGTGCTCTCTCAAAACCTTTTAAAAAATATTTCAACTTTGGCTTTATAATTCACAATAAGAGAATATACAGTTTATTACTCATTATTGTCCACAGCAGCATGAGGACTTCAAGTTATATATTTCTTTGAATATTTAACCTATGCTTAGGTATAAAACCTCTTTTAGGAGAGAAACATTCACAACACAAGAAAGCACATAGAAAGCAGTCAAATATGCCTTATTTGTTTGCTACTAATTGTTTTGATTCCTATCAAGTTTTCTTAAACTCTGGCAAAGAGGGAGGAAGAAGGAAGCATTCAGGAAAGAAGTGAAGATTCCTGAGGTGCAAGTATTCAAAGACAGGCTGCAGTTACCCTGGTCCGAGTATGTGCTGTTCAGTTCTCGGAACAGAGGAGCTAAGATCACTGGGAGATACGGCTTCACCTTGTCTACTCCAAGATCCATCGCTACAGCTCCGAGAAACTTCAAGATGCACGTTCTCTGAAAGTAGAGATCATTCATTGTTCATTTGAAGTGTTTGTCTTACTGTAGCCATACAAACAGTTAACTTAGAAAACAAGGTCTCTATTGGGGCAGATATTACTGAATCAGTTTTGGGTTAAAAATTTCCTAGAGACTTGGGAGAATTACTAACACCACTAAAATGCTTTTTGAAATGTATTTTGTTTTAAAATGACTACTTTCAGTTACTCTGTACATTCATCGCACCTTTAAGGGGTTTCTAGGTGAATAGGCAGCCTCCAGTTTCGCGATCCGGGACAACTTCTGGATCAACCACAGCAGTGTGGCTGGCTTGCTGTGTTCTTCCTTTGCCTCCTCGTTCTCTTCTTTGTCAGAGTCCATCTTCTCATCTGCACAGGACTTGGATTGTTTTACTTCCCCTGTGGCCACACCCTCTCCTAAAGTTTCTTGTTCTTCCATGTCTTCTTTTATCTCACCTTGCTTATCTTCAGATTCAGGTTCCAGTAAATATAAGACTTTGGCTACAAATAGCAAATTCTTAACAACCTTAAAGGGGGGGGGAGATAAAGGGAGGGATTGGGACTTTGATTTTGAAATAAATACGGCTTAGTAAAAGATAGGTATTCTACAATAAGGGGAAAAAATGTAAGTGGGTATTATACTATTAAACTGATGATTGTTCCAGATTTTGATACTCTTCAGATCTACCTTATAGTGTATCCAAACCCATTTTCATTTAACTCATCTACTTAGCCTAGTTCTACCCTTAAGGTCACAAAGAATACTAAGCAAACAATTTCATTCCAGACTATCTATTTACATTTTTAAGAGCGCTTTCATCCCTCCTCCATTAAATCTCTTCATAGATGTAAAAGTTTCCATGTTATTGAGCAATGACTTTATACACAGCATTCTAATTCAACTCCAAAATATCACTATTAGGTACTATTATCAGGAGAGAAAACTACAGCTCAGAATTATTAAATGACTCCCCCAAAGACAAAGAAAGTGGTCAGTCAGGATTTAAAGGTTTTTAGAATTAAAGCCTACGTTCTTAGGCATGAGCTCTTTCTCCTCAAATCCCATCTGATCCAGTTAAACAGCCTAGGGACCTAAGTTTTAGACTTAACAGTAATGAACCCATATATTGAGTCCCTAATTGAACTCCATGAAATCTCTGATACAGATATTTCATACTAACTATGTGAAGGAGGAAGCCAAGTTGGTTTTCGGTTCCTTTATCTTCCTGGATGCTCTATTAGAGGTGCTGTGTGTCAAAAGTTCCCCCTAAATGAAGGACTCAGAACCCAATGCATTGTCCAAGGCTAGCCTGGCCATCAAGAATTCATACCAAGATCATTACTTCCTTTTTCTGGAACATTGGCCTTCCTGAAGACAGTCCCAGTTTTGGAGGCCTTTTGCCCTTGTGGCAGCCATTTCACCCTAAGATTACAGGGAACTAAATTCTTTAATTTCTTTCATCCTGGGTCAGTACTAGTAAATCCTTGTCCCAACTTTCTACGGTTGTATCTGTCAACCTCTGTTAAGATAGGTATTGTAGGGCGCCTGGGTGGCTCAGTGGGTTAAGCCGCTCAGGTCATGATCTCAGGGTCCTGGGATCGAGTCCCGCATCGGGCTCTCTGCTCAGCGGGGAGCCTGCTTCCCTCTCTCTCTCTCTGTCTGCCTCTCCATCTACTTGTGATTTCTCTGTCAAATAAATAAATAAAATCTTTAAAAAAAAAAAAAAAAAAAAGATAGGTATTGTAGGGGTGCCTGGGTGGCTCAGTGGGTTGAAACCTCTGCCTTCGGCTCGGGTCATGATTCCGAGGTCCTGGGATCGAGCTCCGCATCCAGCTCTCTCTGCTTGGTGGGGAGCCTGCTTCCCCCCACACCCCCCGCCTGCTTCTCTGCCTGCTTGTTATCTCTGTTACAAATAAACAAAATCCTTAAAAAAAAAAAAAAAAAAAAAAGATGGGTATTGTATGGGGCGCCTGGGTGGCTCAGTTGGTTAAGCAACTGCCTTCAGCTTAGGTCATGATCCTGGAGTCCTGGGATCAAGTCCCACAGCAGGCTCCTCAGCAAGGAGTCTGTTTGCCCCTCTGCCCCTCCCCCTTCTCATGCTTGCTCTCTTATTCTCTCTTTAGATATAAATAAATAAAATCTTAAAAAAAAAAAAAAAAGACTGGTATTATATGAGACCCCACCTGCTACTACCCTGCAGGATTTCTCCGGTCTCACTTTGCTATCCACCAAACAGCTTTCCATTCTTTCTCTGGCCCTGCCATATAATGAAGCATGCTATATTTTCATGAAGAAGTGGTAGAAGTGTCAGGGTCTCAAGGCATGCTACTTGAGATCGCTCTTTGGATACAGCGTTCAGTTTCCATTGTCCCGTCACTTAATCTATACTGCTGTTCCATCTCATCCATAACGACAAGAGACATGATCAAATGCCTTGCTCATAACCAGATACCACAGCTATGTCATCATCTACCAGCCCAATGGCTTTATCAAAGGAGATTAAAAATAAAGGGAACAAATCTTTTAAAAAAAAAGGTAACAGTAGACCCTAATCAAAAGTTATTTATATCTGTTGCATATTTATAAATGCTTCCCTATTTACATTTTACTTATAGTAACATTTTATCATATGAAAACCCCTAAAACTTTTTAGTGACTTATCTGCCTTCTGTTAGGGATAGACTATTCTCAGACCACACTGTATCATGACCATTATGACTTTCTTTTCAGCTTCTAGGGCTAAGGGAAGGAAATCTAGTTATTGTTCATGTTATTACATGAACAATCAATCAACTCAGTCAACCAACTAATACTCTTCAAAGCTTTGGTCACAATGTGGAATAGTTCTTAAAACTGAACACGGAAAGATTAATAGCTTCCTACTGTATCACCTTTATTGGGAATTTTAAATGAAGCCAAGAATACCCCCAACATGGATCCCGGAACTGATTAGATTTATGTGATAACTGAACATGTATTTCAGTGTTATGTCTTTATTTCATTTAATACCCGAAGCATTAAAATAGGAAAACAAGGGGTGCCTGGGAGGCTCAGTGGATTAAAGCCTCTGCCTTCAGCTCAGGTCATGATCCCAGGGTCCTGGGATCAAGCCCCGAATTGGGCTCTAAGCTCCGTGGGGAGCCTTCTTCCTCCTCTCTCTCTGCCTACTTGCGATCTCTGTGTGCCAAATGGATAAATAAAGTCTTAAAAAAAAAAATAGGAAAACAAATACAAATACGAAATGTAAGCCTATTCCTAGACTTGGTAGATTAGATCCTTTATATTAAACCAGAATGATGACAATACTTACCTGCTCTCCTAGAGACTGATCTAAGAATTTGGAATGCAACTGATGGCAAGAGGCTAGGGAGATACTTTTCATCTGTGAAAAGAAAATGGACATTGACAGACACAATGCAGGATACTTTTCATTGTTTTTAAAAACTCAAAGTAACTACCCATAATAAGGCAACTGAGATGCTTGATTTTGCTCTGAATGACTTGTACAAGTCTGGAGAGGGAAGATCCATGATCAGAAATTGTGTCACTGTCTCCTTCTACCTGCCCCAAGGGACTTCAGCTCAAAAAAATGGGATATTTTCAAGCTCTGGGGTGATACAATCCCTCAGATTATTCGTAGAAAACTTGACAACATTCCAGTATTTTTTCCCTTCTTTCCTTCCCTTCCATCTTATACTTGTTTAGTATTTATAAAGTTCCTACTATGAGTCATGCATCGTTTTAGGCCCTAGGAATTCGGAGATGGATACAACATGGTTTCTCACTAATATTTTCATGAACACCAACTCATTTAGGACGCAGGATCGATTAGGCAGAAGTCTGACTACATGGATAGTCTATAAATTATTTTGGAAAACCTTGGCCTTGAACTCTCTAGTTCCCACTACTCCTATAGAACAACATGTGCAACAAGTCAGCTGTTAAAAAGAGTTTCCCCCAAGGACCAACTCCAAGACAGTTACATGAAGCAGAATGAACATCTCATGTAGATCACAAAGAAAAGAAAAAGGTTTTAGGGAAACTTTACCTTTTGTTCAAGGTCATTTGTTAAGAACCTTATTGCTACAGGTACTGAGAGTTTCTTTTTAGTTTTTTTGGCCTTATGTCTTCTAATAAGTTCCTCTGGTTGGCAAGAGGCAAAGAGTAATCCAAAAATCTGGGCTGCAGTGAGCCACACCCAGCTGTGTGGATGTCTCAGGTGACAGTGCACATAACCTAAGGGAACCAAAATGCATTTTCAGATGTTTCAACTTTCCTGACTCTTTGGTGATAAATGTGATTAGTGTAGGCATTCGTTATCTATTATGTGCTTGGTTTTAGGAACCAAAGATGGACAAAATAGTCACTGTTTTCCAGAAGTTTTCAAGAAGCTAGGGGTAAGTGAGGTGGTGAAACACTGGAAACAACTAGAAAACCAACTCCTAACATGGTGAATGACAAAAGAGGTACGAGTAAGCCCAGAAACAGACCTGTTCTATTAGAATTAGTTTCAGGTTCAAAGGAGATAAGGTGGCTGTAACATTTACAATTTCTAAATTAAGTAAAATAAATAATGCATATAGGCACACATTTGTTTCCAATATTTCTTGAAATCAGTGGAAAGTTATTATTGATTTCTTGAGGCTTTATGTGTGCCAGGCACAGGACTAAGTGTGTTAGATAAATTATCTTGTTTAGACCTCACAACAGTTATGTGACATCAGAATTGTCAGGGTCAGTTACATTTTAAACATGAGGAAAGCTTTCAGATGGGCTAGCTAATGTGCCAACTGTAACAGGCAAAACCAGGCCTGGGCCCCAACTTGATTTGACCCTAAAGCTTATACTCCTGAGTTACATGCCCAATCTGAAAAGCCTTATGGGTTTTAGGGAACAGGATTAAATTTCTGGATGAATCATGTCATATCTGAGTTTTAGTCTATGCTGCTTTATTTCATTAACAGGGTTTTACTTTTGTTCTCTGTGTATTCTATTTTGTAACAATCTGGACATGCCTCAGTGAAGTCATACCAGAGTGGGCCATATAGTAACTTTGCAACTGTACTTAAAGCTTTCATTCTAATGTCTATTTCCTATAGACAATCAAAATTGAGTATGTTAAACAAAAAAATTCTAGGATCTTATTTTTCATATAAAGAGTGATATATAATAAATGTCCCAGAGAAGTTAAATGGTTTACTAAATCATGGGACATTTGCATGGTGGATTATTTATAGCTATTTTAAAAAACCAGCTACTAAGTGTGTTATGGTATAATAATATTCTTATTTAGGTACAAACAAGATAATGAAATGTATTACTTGTGAAGTCATAAATATGTATAACTTTTCTTACAAAGAAACGTTTTCACTGTAATCAATTTGAAAGGGCCTTTTAAATCTTTTTCTCATGGACCTTTTCCCTGACATTATATACTTTCTAAGTGTTCATATTCTAATTTCCCAAATCCGTTTTCAATAATTCTATTACAACTAATGTGTTTGTTTTTAACTTTAAATAAAAGGGAAACACTTACTCCAGATTTTATTCAGCGTCTCAGAGGGCTTGGTAAACTGAATGATATTACATTCCTTGATGAGTTTACTAATCAATGTAAGAAAACTAAACAGAAGGCGATCTGCCGCTTTTTCTTCAGTCTCTTCCATGATCTAAAAACAGGATGAATGTAAATCAAGTACGATAATTTCAAAAGTTTCTGATGGATGTTTTTACTCCAGCATGTAGATCTGTACCAGGTTTTCTCAACATCAACTGACATTTTGGGTCAGATAATTCTGTTATGGGAGATGCCCTGTGCTCTGTGGAATGATCTGCAGCATTCCTGGCCTCTGCCCACTAGATGTTAGTGGCAGCCTCCACCCTCCAGTTGTGACAAACAAAAAAATGTCTCCATATGTTGCTAAGTGTAGAGTGGTTGGTGGTGGTCTGGTGAAATCAACCATGCAGGAGAAATTTCACTCTTCATATACTATGGAAGATAACTTACTTTAAACCTCATTAAAAAAAAAAAAGATTCAACTACACAATTCTTCTCCCTCCCCCAACTACACTATATTCTTGCTTTCATTAGTAACATTTTTTGAACACAAATAATATTTAATCTATTAGCTATGCCACCTCAAGTAAAACTACAAAAATTAGCACAAGTTTTATTCTTTGGCAAATTACTTACATCTTTAAAGTTTTCAGGATCAATTTCCTTTTCGATCACAGGAAGAATAGTTCCAAGTCTTCTCTCAAAAGAGACTCCTTCAGTTTCCACAAACAGGCCACAGATGAGGGCAGCCAGTTGTCTATTTAACCTCTACCAAATAAAAACCACCAGAAGACAATGTTAACACAACTTGGGAGGCCATTTCCAAAATCATAAAATGAAGGTGGGCGTGACTTTATCCTCAATATCTCTTTATGATGCCAGAAATCAACAGAATATGGATCTTTGGAGGCTAACATGAAGAATATGGAGAAGTCTTCATACCCAAGAATAACATTAAAAAAAAAATGGAACTCATCATTACCTATTAATACCTTCCCATTTTAAGTTAAAAAAAAAATCATGGTTAAGTACCAAATAATGTAAAGAACTGTGAAATCATTATGTTGTATGCTTGAAACTAATATAACATGTATGTCAATTATACTTCAGAAATAAAAAATTTTAATTAAAAAAAGGAAATAAATTTCATACAGTACCTCCATTCCCCATTCTGACTTTAATACTTAAAGCCAATATTAAGATAGGACATACATTGTTTATATTCCACAAACACAGGCCACTGATGAAGGTGGTAGAGTCAGCAATGGGATACAATCATTGACAAAAATTATATTTCATTAGCCGAATAAGCAAAACTGAAAACAAAGATTCATCAATGGGGACTGGTTAAGTATATAAATGATCCATTCATGGGGCAGTGTAACTAGCCGACAATCATGTAGTGGGACTACATATGTATTCTTACTTAAAACACCAAAAACTAAGACTTTTCATTGAAATATGACTAAAAGCAACGCTAACCTTTTTTGCTCCAAACCAGGTGGTAACCATATCAAAAAGCCAATCTTTTTTCTCAAGGTTGATTTTACTGAGTAAGGATTTGATTGTCATGGATGCCATCTTTTTGCACATGGCCGAGTCATCATTCACCATCATTAGACAAAGAGGAATGAAGAACATTCCACAGTTCTCATGGAGCAGTCCCTAAAAGAAAACAGGCAGTTATGAGCATACTCAGACTGGGATTCTCACAGGTGCTCAGATGGGAGGACTGTGGCTCCCAGGGCTCAAGGGGAACACACACACAGTTTGTGATTCAAGGTACCTGAGGGAATGTGTCAAAGAGACAGGAGATCATTTCCAAAGCAGACTCTCTCCCAGTCTCATGTTCGTAACTAGGGCAAGAAGATTAGACAGACTTGTTAGTATCTTTTACATTTACCAATAATTGTTTTTAAAAATTTTAAACACTGTTTTAAGGTGTTCATCTATTTCTTAAAAAGTGGAAAAAACTCCATTTTCCCAACTTTAATGTTTATATATATCTATCATGCTACCATACAGCTTTAAATGTAATTTTGTTAGATTTTTTTTTACCATTCTCCTTAAGTAGACGCTAATGAAAATCAATGCTCAGACTGAATTCGAAAAGCAGCCTTCAGAGAACTGTCAAGGAAGCCATGCACATTGTTTGATAATCAAGTCAATGATGCACAGGGTAAAACCCTTAGAGAAGGTGCCATCAAGTTTAGGTTTTGTCATTTTTAAGACAGCTGCCACATTAAAATGAGAGGATACGAACTCTCTGTCCCTGTGTAGTTTATGGCTTAAACTTACTTCAGTTGAGCAAGCACGAATTCCAAGTTTGGTCTCAGTTTGTCACCCAAGGGATAGTCAAGAATATATTTCAGAAAAACCTAGGAACAGAAGTCACACAGATGATTATTTGGGTCCTATCTCTCCAGGATCCCTGCTTCCTAAGACACACTGGTAAGTTATAAAGGCTTTTCGTAAGAGTAATCAATCAGGTGAAGCCTGCCTTCAGAATCAACAATGTACTTTCCTTTCTCCTCTGACCTGGCTTACTCAGGTCCTACCCCATGTGCCTGCTTAAGACTCAAGTCCTGGCCTACCACTGGCATGGTTGTTTTGGGCTCCAAATCTACGCTCACTTGTAGGGAGCACCTCTCTTCCATAGGTGGCGTGCTGTGGTGGATTCAGTATGGACTATGGTTCAACCCTGGATTTCCCCATGAATAAGAATGACAGTGAGGATAATATTAATACTGACCAGAGTAACTATTTCATTTATTAAATCTCTTCTATATGCCAAACATTGTACTAAGTGTTTCTCAGTTAACTATCATCACTCCCTTAGAAGGTAGGGGATAAGTAACCCCATTTTACAGATGCTGAGAAGCATGATAGCACAAAGAAGCAAGTTAACTTGCTCATCTGACAATGCCAGAATTCCATGCCTAGTCTATTTGCATGAAAAGGCTCTGTTTTCAAGCCATTATACTAGTCAGCCTCCTTTATTAATAAACTGCAAAAGCTAAGGCACATCATTATACTTTTTAAGGCCCGTTTTTTTCATAATACCCCATAATAATTTTCATAATAGCCCATAAAATGGGGTTATTATTTCTTCTGAAGGGTAACTACAAATGGAAGTCATGTATGTAAAGTTCTGGACACATAGCTAGAGTTTGATAAGTAACATCTGGCCCTCCTTCTTCCTAACCAACTCAAGGAGACTTTTTCTAGAGACCTGCTTCCTCCCTTTCCAATGTGGCTGTCTCAGCAGCCCACAGATTCCTTCAACCCTGAGTTTTTATTTCCAGTTCAGACCCTTCTACGTCCTGGATGTGATATGCACTCATATATCAGGGATGAACAAATGTATACAAATAGATCTTCTCACATCATTCTCCTCCCTTGACTTCAATAGCTTTCTGCTAGTGGTATAAAGCCCTAAAATCTTCAGTAAGAGCATAAGATCCTGCCTGACTTGGCTCCTTCTGTTTAGCTCCTCCAAAAAGCGAGGCCCTTACTGACCTCGAGGTTTACCTTCTGCAGGCACTGGCTACCCCCTTTTACCTAGAAAGCTAAGCCTTATTCTTCCTTCACATTTTGGCTTAAAGGCCAATTCTCAGGAAAGCCCTGATTCTAACACTAGGGTAGTCCTCAACCTGATCATAAGCTCCTCCATATTTTCTCAATTCTAAAAGGCACAGTTTTTCTCATTTTAACATCTCTGAAATTGGGCTATGTCTTGAAATTGATGGCATCTTACACTGTGTCATAGATTTTTTTCTTTGAGGTGTATAAATAATGGTGTGTCTTGTAAAAGATGAAATATGACAGTGCTTTCCCCCTCCTGGCACTTAGGATGGTCTGTAATTAAAGAACTGTGGAATTTTTGCTTTGTGGCTGTCTACTGTAAAAATTTCATTGATAGAGACTGTAAAAATTTTGTTGACTGCTTTTCCAGCAGCACCTGGCACACAGTGATACACACAATTAATTGACTGAACCAAGGGATGGAAACCTTTGGTGCAGGCTACTATGCTGTAGAAGGAAAACATCTTCACCTATTTGAAACATTCCACTTGTGATGGGCTATAACTCAAAGTGCTCTTTGTTAACTGAAAATGCCCTTAGGACAAAGCAGAGTTGCTCCTCATACTTGATAAGTAAATGGGTTCCTGAGTCTTAGAATTAAGTAACAACCACGTGACACAAAATAATCTTCAGAATTCAGCCAATGTTGACATGTCTCTAAAAACCAAACTGAGAAGACAGGACCCGACCCTTCCCATGGGAATAAAGTGTCTCGACAAACCTGTCTGCACTGGACTCTGACAGGTTCACTTTGTGCAGAAATTGCCAACTTGGATACTTTCCGCATGACATCATCAATTTCCGGGACCAACAACTTTCTTGATAAAATGGCCTAAGATACAAAAGGAAAAGACATCTCATTTCATCTTCTACTGCAGATGGGTGTAAGCTGACCTGATGTTAAAGCAGTCATAGGCAACCTCAAAAATAATGAAGGTAATCGCCAAAAGCTAAAGAACATACACTTAAAAATGTTTAAAATGGTGAATTTTAAGTTTTATATATATTTTACAATATTAAAAAATAAAGGAAAAAACTCCAATGTCCAATATGATGAATACAAGCATGGTGTTTTAGTTTTTAAGATTTTATTCACTTATTTGACAGAGTGAGAGAGCACAAGCAGGGGGAGTGACAAACGAGGCAGAGGGAGAAGCAGGCTCCCACTGAGCAGGGAGCCCAATACGGGGCTTGATCCCAGGACCCCAGGACCATGACCTGAGCTGAAGTCAGATGCTCAACCAACTGAGCCACCCAGGCACCCCACAAGCATGGTATTTTTTCCTGTATTTTCCTATATCTTTATAAAAATCTCTGGAAGTATTGATAGGGAGTTTATATTCAAACATCTTAATAAGTAGATATATTAACTTACAATTAATCCACCAAAATCATAATGTTTATCCATCAATATCATAATGTTATCCACCAATATCATAATGTTTACAAATTAATTTTGGAAATCTATAGCTAGTCAAAACATTATGTTCCACATTATTCTAAGTATCTAACCCAAGACTCAAAAAGTATAAAATCCAACATGCTGTGATACCGTACCTTCAGAAGACCAAATGCAGTGGCCTGTCTTGAAGTATCATAAATGTCTTCCTCAGCATATGCTAGTAGAACTTGAAGCTGCTTTTCAGTTATCTGGTAAGATTTCACTTTCTTCACAAGTATGGTCACACACTGCAAGTTACAATGGTGAGGTTAATAACCAGGACATCTTACAAATGAAGATTCATTGAAATGGTATGGCTTTACAACCCTCTGGCCTTAGTAAACTAATCTGGAAAAAATTCTGACCAAGACCACACAGGATAATGGGGAATACTATAATTTTGATGTTAATTCTGGTCCTGGCTATTTTAAGTACAATTGAAAACACCTCACCTTGAAACAATTTACCACCAGGTGGAAGTTCTGGCCCCTGGCAGCTCCAAGTTTTGCATAGTCCTTCAGCAAAAGGAAAAGGTGTTTGGTCAGCTGTTCTGCTTTTGTTTCTATGGAAGGCAGAGGGAACCTCAAGACCCAGATCAGGCATTGTAAAGCACCTGTGATCACCTGAAAAACAAAAATAAAACCAATCAACCTGTGTAGTGACCAAATCCAATAGCCCAGCACCCAACGCTATGTAGGCTCTAAAAGTGATCAAGTTGAAAGAGTAAAATACTCTGCCCAGCTCAGTCTGGAAGAACTGTACCAAAAGCCTAAGAAGAGAGGGAGGTTTCCTTTTCTCTGTGGTAGAACTTACTGCTTCTCCATGGCAAGTAAAGATATATCCCAAGCAAACAAGAAAAAGTGGTCAGTATATTCTTAACCTGTACAAGTAAAAGATTGGATGGGCTGGCCAATTTTAGCACCTTTGTTTTGTGTGTGGAAAAATACGTTATAAATGACTTCTATTTTCTAGACTGGTACTTTAATCCATTCTAAGCATATGTATATAAGGCATTCTAAATATTAGAAATACAAAGATAAAGAGAACACCGCCCCCCTATTTTCATTCTTTTTTTAATTTTTAATTTTACTAAGTAGGCTCCATGCCCGGTGTGGGGCTTGAACCCACGACCTTCGGATCAAGAGTTGAACGCTCAACCAACTAAGACAGGCACCCCACACCATCCCTCTATTTAAGGAACAGACAGCTGGCTCAGAAACTAAGCATGGGAACAATACATTACAGACTTTAATATAGTTAAGTGCTGTGCAAAAGATATGAAAAACATATGCTGGAACCAAGCAATTACATGAGAACCCCTGAACGTCTGGGCTAAACCTTAGAGATTGCTGACATCACCTAGTTCGGCTCTACCTAACAGACCCATGCCTTCTGGTTGCTGTAATGGTCTTTTTGGACTGAATTAGATGAAGACAAAGGAAAGGCCTTGGGAGTCGGAAAGGCCAGGGCTCATATCCCAAGCTCTGCAGTTTATTAGCTATTTGACTACAGAGAGATTACTTAACCTCCTGGCACCTTCACTGGAAGAAAGGAAATCGGGAAATGGGAGGAGTGTAGGTTCTGGAGTCTGACAGACTGAGGCTCATATATGAGGTCTGTGATCTGGGCCGAGTCACTTAGCCCAAGGCCTAGTTTTCTCTTTGATAAAACAGAAGCATTAATAATATGTACCTCATCGGTCACTATGGGGATTCACAGCAGTGGGGGGCAGTAGTATCAAGGACGATAAAGATGATTACAGCGGACTCGGGACCATACTGCTCACCCTCATGACGCTGTTTTGAGGATCAAATGAAATAAGTAATGGATGTTCCAGGGCAGGTAAAACTGTTAACGGCTCTCCAAATACATGGGATTATTACACTGAAAAGCAATGTAATGCAGGGAACAGAGGGAGTTGATAATATCGTAAATCCACTTAAAAAACTCAATCATCTTGTAAAGAACAGGACCTGAAGTTCTGGATATTTTGTATGACACAGCTCTTGTGAAGGAACAAAACTCACCTTCACGTCCATGGAAACCAGGCAGTCTATGAGGAGAGAGACAAAAGGATCCAACATTTCCAGAATAGGTTCACTTGAAGACTTGATCTTGGAAGTCTTCAGACTCAGATGTAGCAGCTAAAAGATTAAAAAAACGATATTTCACACCAGTTGCTCCTAAGACCAACTGAGTTAGGTAAAGGTGAAATGATTTTAAAGACAAGCATGAAACATTAAGATGCTTCTGTCTAATGTGACAGAAATTCTGAAGGAATGGGAAAGAGCCTGGGAGACTCTCTTGTAAGTGAGGGAAGTGGGAGCTCAGGGTGCAGGTGAGACGCTAAGTTCATTTACCAAGTGATTACTCAGCATTTACTTTGATTCAGGCGCTGGCTCTGCACACAGGACACAGCAGTGATCAAGATGAACATGGTCCCTGCATAATGGATCTCAGTCAGGAAGGCAGACTAGCAAATAATTAATTAACTGTTAACGCAGTGTGCTTTGAGACTTCTGGGAGGACCCCGGCAAAGGGAGGAGCAGGGGGTGAGGTCCTGTAGTGGGAAGAGCGTGGGGACTACAGAATAGAAGCCAGGGGGGTTGGGATGTGTTGCAGTGGTACAACAGAAGGCTAGGCCCTCATAGCCCAGAAGGAGGACTGGGCTCTTAGGAAAACTGGGAGCCAATGAAGGCTTTTAAAAGGAAATAAATGATCAAATTTTTGTTTTTAGAAGATCATGGCTTTAAAAAAAAATTCAAAACAAATTTAGAGCTGCCTCTACAAAACAATAGCGAACTCATAATAAATGTTAGGTCAGAATCATTAATTCTGAGACAGTTATATCATCAAAATAAGTACCGGAAGAGAGACAACGGTAAATGGGCCAATTCGCCTTTTAAAAAACTCATAATTTACTTATGGTAAGGCGTTTACAGTGGAAATGAGCAGTACTGGAAATTTAGCATACTCACTGTGGGTAGCAAATTGCACTTTAATGCTCACCTGAAGCCCGGACTCAATAAATATGTGCATGTTGGTTTTCCTGCTCACAACAGCTTTCTGCCCACCTCGAACTGGAGTTGGGGGGAGCAGAAGACAGCTCTCGGGTGGGAGACGTGGATCCAGTGCAGGAGCTGCTGGGTTTCTGTCAATCACAAAGGAGAAACAGGGAGAGGAACACTGTGTGCTGCATTCCAAGCAGTTACAGAGGCCCTGCCTGGTGACTGGAGCGCAGCACTAAGTAATGTGATGTTCACTGTGGGCATTTTCTCTCCTTTAACCATAAAGAAACACAGAGATTCTTAGGTTGTCTCACAAAGAGACAGCAGATTGACAAACACACAGTTAAGATGAATAGTAAGGGGACATGCCGTTTGAATTTTGAAACATATGGCAAGAAGTTTCTTTTAGAACCCAGAAGTAAAATCCAAAGGAAGGTATTTTAAAACCTTTTGAGATCTAAAAATCTGTTTAACCTGTATATATATATATATATATTTTTTAAAAGATTTTATTTATTTATTTGACACAGAGAGATCACAAGTAGGCAGAGAGAGGAGGAAGCAGGCTCCCTGCCGAGCAGAGAGCCCGATGTGGGACTCGATCCCAGGACCCTGAGATCATGACCTGAGCTGAAGGCAGCGGCTTAACCCACTGAGCCACCCAGGCGCCCTAACCTGTATATATTTATATATATAAAAATATATAATCAGAATATATTTAAAATCTATCCTAACTTGGATTCAGTAAATAAAACAAAAATGGTCTCAGAGAAGTGCCAAAATACCTAACTGCTGTCACAGCTAACTCATTCCTTTTCTGGGAAACTAATCTTGAGGTGAAATTTATCACTTGGAAGGATGTTAACCCAAACACCACAAAGTAGTACCATCTTATAATTCAGGCACATTACACACACACACACACACACAACTAAGGTAAATTATTAAATTAATCCACTTACGAGTAAGAACTGAATGGCTTATCAGAAGCAAGCACCTAAGGATAGTTCTTTTGTTTTTGTTTTTATTTCAAACTTACTTTTCTTTTTCTGTTAACAGGGGCAGATTTTCACTGACCAAACCATAACTGAGCAATAGAATGGATTCTGCCGTCATCTCCTGATTTACAATTAATCCTGCTATGATTCGGCGCAAGGTTTCATGAACTTTCCGGGCCAGTTTTAAACTCGTAGTATTTTGTAAGATCTAGAGGCAAACATAAATATCATGTGAAGGTAAAACAGAATTACATTTTTATTTGTTATGATGGTAGTTTTTAAAATATGTATTTACGTTTTAATATATGTTTGGTTTTCTCCTAATTAAAAAAGAAACATTCTTAATAGAATTTCAAACAGAAAATACAAAGTATTATTTACACATAACCTCGATCCCAGAGACAACCACTGTCAGCAGCAAGTGTGCCTCTGGAGATCTTGTGCTTTCTCTTGGTGGGACCTTAGGGCACAGGGCTGGAGATAATGAAGTAACACTTGGAAGATGTCATCCCTCCAAGTGTGTTACAGGCAAGCACACACACATACACAACATTTACAAAATGCAGTCATTACTCATCTAAAACCATACTAATAAAGTGCTGTGATGGCCACGCCTCAGGGTTTGATATTAGTCATTGGGCCAAATCAGAGAAACTTAATGGGAATCCAGGACCATCAACCCCAACACATACTTCAGCATGTAACAGCTACTCCCTTGCACAGGACATGATATTAATAGCTTTAATTACCTTGGAGGGACTTGATAATATACACGGAAAACTGTATTCTGTTGACTCTTTTTCATCCTTAAGACATATCTAACATTCTTAGGTTTAGATAAGATTAATGCATTGTAGAAACAATTACAGAGTTCCTCTAACACCAAAACATTCGGAATTATGGTTAATTCATGTCATTAAATAGTGCTGGTTTTAGTACATAATATTGTAAAAAAAAAAGGAATTATTAACATTTACTGAGTGCTCACCCCTGTGGTAGGCACAGAGAACATTACGAAGGTCAGCAAACCACAGCCCCTGACCAATAGGAGGCGGAAGGAAAACAGTGCAGAGAAGGTGAGCTTTGGAACGGAAAGATCTACAGCTAAATCCTTATTTTCCTCCTTCACCACGACTTCTCCACCTTTCTGAACCTGCATTTTCTTATCTGTTAGATGAAAGAAGTACTGTTGATCTCAGAGTGCTTGTGCAGATTAGAAGTGATACTGAAACAATGCTTAGAACATAATACATGTTCAACAAATGTACTTTCCTCCCTCTTAGCCGTCGGACTCCACAAAAGCTATGTTCTTAGCTGCTGACTTAACCCAGCTATAAAGTTCACCTGCATTTCAATTTTTTTGCTTCTGCATTGCATGGTTTACATCTAGGAGTCTGGTTCTTGGTTTAGAATGCCCAACGAGGGCTGCCAGCTAGTGGCTATATGGTACAGGTGCTCTTAGCACTAAAGGAAATCCCAGTGGTCAGATCCAGCATTAAGGTTTATCCTGCATGGCTCCTTCCAAGAGCTCATGATATGTAATGTGGGGATCTCCTGTATTACATTCAAGTCCTTACCTCTTTTAATGGAAGAATAAGTTTTGTAACCTGGTCCTTCCCTACAAACTTGCCCAGGATTTCATAGGAATCATAACTCTTGCTTCTTCGTGCCTCCATGACTTTGGAGAGGATCTGCTTCACTTCCTTCTCTTCAGCAATGGCACCAAACAACTCATGGTTAAAAATCTTTGAGAGAAAAAAGCCAAATAGCAATTAAATGCAATCAGCAAGATACATCAACATAAGCAGTCTCTGATACATCTAGATCAGGGGAAAGCAAGTTTTTACAGGACTGAAATTGGATGGTAGGAATTCCTATTAGATTTCACTTTTTCAAGGTAGTTCAGGGACCAATTACTGAAAGACAAGCAAATACAGAGACACCTGAAGGGTTATTTCTAAGGGGAAACAAAAGAAGAATACTATATAGATTCACATACATAATTATAGAATATATAGACAGGCACTTCTTTGATATTCTTGTTTGATTTACCGAAGAGTAATTTCTCCTTAAAAAACTCATATGATATTTGCAACTTAATTATCAAGACTGATATATTTAATTCAAAATGCTTTTAAGTATCTACATTTTTTTAAATGAATGAACAAAGACTGTGTGGCAAATTTAGTTTCTTTTTAACCCCCCCCAATTATCACATCATCCAATTTTAAAAATTGATTGTTATTAATTTTTCATTATTCTATTTTTCATTATTATAGGTAAAGCTCTATACTTTTATATAAACCCCAGACTAAATATATCTCTGACTATTCCTTTAAAACAGATTCTTGGAAGTAGTTGAAATTTTTGCTTATTTTAAAGCTTCTGACACACAACATTAGTGTTCTTTCCAGAAAGGTTATACCAAAACTCATGATCTACTAGCAATGGCAGAGTGCCCATCTCACACCATTTGATCAGCTTTTTAAATCTCTGCTAATCTAAGAGATAAAACAGTACATTATTTTCATTTCTGAAGGCTATAATTATTTCTTAATTTGTGAACTGATTTTGTGTCCTTTGCCCAGTAAAAAAAAAACAGTGGAACTTCCTTTTTCTAAATCTTACCTCAATCATTATATCTAAACAAGAGTCCAAATCCCCAACTTGTAGCTTGTTGGTGAGGCCTTGAAGCAACATGTAAACAGTGAAAGTCAGCACATGGACCTAAAATGAAATGCACAGTAAGAATATGAATGGTGAAGCATACCACACGAGGAAAAAAGTAAGATCTAAGATGTACTGCAGAGACCACTTAGAGTAGTATCTGTCATTACTGTAGGGAGAAGCTTTGACAAGTATCACCATGTAAGAGACTTTAACCAAATGATCATTTTGAACATTACCGTGCTTGGGCTCTACTACTGTGACTAAACTAGGCCACTGATTTATAAAGAAAGGCACAAAAGCCTTGAACTTGAAAAACCAACTTGTGAATTAAGGAGCTTGCCAATGTTGAGTGCAATCCAAAGCTGTTCTGAAGGAAACACATTTTTGCCCTTAACAGTAACCATAGCTAACATTCCTAAGAGCTTACTGTTGGCTATTAATATTGTTGTATTAACAACACATAAATGTATTAAATCCTTTAATTCTCATTTACTATATCTATGGTGTAGGTGCTATATTATCATCACTTTTCAGAGAGGGAAGCTGAGGCACAGAGAGATCAAGTAACTTGCCACAGGTTGCATGGGGAGGAGAGTCAGGATTTGAAACCGTATAGACCCATGCCAGAGCCTCTGCTCTGTATCACTATGTTATGTTGCCTCTCAAGCTTTTTGCATTCTTTATGCTGCTTCTAATGCTATAAAATAATCACAGTGAATGTCAGATAATGATCAAAGGCTAAGGAAAAATAATTGGTTGTCAGTACATAATTGGTTATCAACATACAGATTTGATTTTATTTTTTAAGTAATCTCTACACCCAACATGGGGCTCACACTCAACCCTAAGATCAAGAGTTGTATGCTATACTAACTGAGATAGCCAGGTACCCCACGATTGGATTCTAAAGGCATAATTTCATATATACCTACTGGAGATCTTCATGTACTTTTATATACTTAAAATGTTTGCTGAGAGCTTTATACTTAAAAGTCCTTTTGTGGGGGATGAAGAGCGACATTTGAAGAATACACTTTTGACAGTGTCTACACAATTAACATTAAAACTCAAACTAGTTGTTCTCCCATCACTATTTTAGTTATTTTAACAAATCATGGAATGGACTTAAAAAACAGGTGGTTAGAAAAAAAAGGGTTATTCATTTAAGTATCTCAGGTGCTCCATTCAAATGTGAATAAATCCAAAAGACAGAGATATATTGTATTTATCCTTCTATGCTCAGGCCTAACACAGTACATCACATAAAGCAGCCATGAAATAAATGCTGGCTGAATGAAAAGAATAAAAATGAGTACTGACTAGGGCTCTGACTCCATGTAAGATGGAGAAAGCACACACTGCTCTGTCTCTCCCACTGAGAGCAGCTGTAACACCTGGAAAAGGGGCATGGAATAGCTACTGAGGAAGAACACCAGAACACCAGCACCATCAAACTTGCAGGGCATTTATCACTGTTTCTGTTCAGTATCCCTCCGCTAGAGGCACCTGGGTGGCTCAGTGGGTTAAGCCTTTGCCTTCAGTTCAGGTCACGATCTCAGGGTCCTGGGATCGAGCCCCGCATCAGGCTCTCTGCTCAGCAGGGGGCCTGCTTCCCTCTCTTTCTCTCTCTCTCTGCCTGCCTCTCTGCCTACTTGTGATCTCTGTCAAATAAATTAAAAAAAAAAAAAAAAAGGATCCCTCAGCTAACATGAAGTGGATGCCGGGACGCAGGGAACTCCAGGAGAAGCCCCATGGCTTGATGAGTACGAGCAGGAACACAGAATGCTCTAAGAGAGGACAGGAATCCCTGTTTGTTTTTTTCTTTCTTTTTTCCGTTCTTCCACACCCCAGCCCCTACAATCCTATAGTGGTGGTGGTGGCAAGGGACTAGAAATGGCAACTGGCAGGAGCCACAACTCTGAGGGAGGGGACCTTCCTCTGCCTCAGCGGAAGCGCATGCTGAGAGCAGCCAACTCTAGCTGCTCTTCTCTCTGTTTCACCACCGCTTGGCCCCATGGCAGAGTGGGAGCAATAAAGCCCTAGCTTTCTACCCGGAGGACTGAAATGAACGGAAATCTAAAGTGCTAGCAAAGAACTGAAGATATAAAGAATGAAATGTAAATTTTAGAACTAAAAACCCAACAACCAAAATAAGAAATTCACTGGATGACCCAACAGCAGGATGGAGATGAAAAAGGGAGTAAGTGAACTTGAAGACAATCAATAAAAATTTATGCCAAAAAACCAGGAAGAACTGAAAAAATAAAAAACACGAACAGGGCCTCAAGAACCAATGGGACAAAAATAGAAAGTCTAATGGGGGTGCCTGGGTGGCTCAGTGGGTTAAAGCCTCTGCCTTCCGCTCAGGTCATGATCCCAGCAGGGATCCCTGCTCAGCAGGGAGCCTGCTTTCTCCTCTCTCTCTGCTGCTTCTCTGCCTACTTGTGATCTCTGTCAAATAAATAAATAAAATCTTAAAAAAAAAAAACAAAAAAACAAAGTCTAATATTCATTTCATTGCAGTTCCAGGAGAGGACAGAGTACAGTGCAGAAAAGTTTATGTAGAAATAATGGCTCAAAGTGTTCCAAATTTGGTTAGGAAGCTCAGCAAATCTCAAACAGGGCAAACTCAGATATATCATAATCAAAATATTGGAAAATAAAGGCAAAGATAAAGTCTTTAAAAGCAGTCAGAGGAGAAAACAATGCATTACTTAGAGGGGGACAATGATATGAATAATAAGATTATTCATAGGAAAGGCCAGAAGGAAGTGATACAACATTTTTAAAGTGCTGAAAGAAAAGTATTGTCAATGATGTCAATTTCTGTCTGATGACAGAAAACTAAGAGCACCTGCTGCCGTCATACCTGCCCTACAAGACTGATGACAGTTCTTTATTATTTATTTATTTATTTTAAAAAGATTTTATTTATTTATTTGACAGAGATCACAGTAGACAGGCAGGCAGAGAGAGAGAGGGAAGCAGGCTCCTTGCTGAGCAGAGAGCCCAATGTGGGACTCGATCCCAGGACCCTGAGATCATGACCTGAGCCGAAGGCAGTGGCTTAACCCACTGAGCCACCCAGGTGCCCCTGATGACAGAAGTTCTTTAGACTTGAAAGGAAACAATTACCAGAAAGAAACCTGGAAATTCAGAAATGAAAGAAGAGTAGCAGAAATGATAAATATCTGGGCAAACTAATAGACTATTTGTTTTTCCTCTTGAGCTCTTTAAAATATGCTTGACAATTATAAGAAATAACTCGATCACTGCTTGATGAATTTTTCAATATATAGGTAACAGACAAACGACTATAAAATAAAAAAAGGGTAAAGGATTCCATATGGTGGTAAGATTTTTATATTCCACTTGAAGTCATAAAATACTGATTCTAAGTAGAATATTAAAAGTATGTATGTATATGGTAATTCCTAGAGCAACCATCAAAAAATTATACAAAGAGAGACTGATATTTTTAGTGTGTTAGGTTTAAAACCTATAGAACAGGAAGCTTATCTTTGAGCAAATTCAGGTACAGAAGTAAGGCTAACTACCAGGAGTCTTGACTGGGTACTTGAAAAGAACAAGCTACAGTGTTTCTCAAACTCGAGATCACTCAGGGGTCTTACTGAAATGCAGATAGTTAGATCAGGTGTAGGGCTCTAAATTGTGCATTTTTTTTTTAAGATTTTATTTATTTATTTGACAGAGAGCGAGAGAGAAGCAGGCTCCCTGTTAAACAGAGACCCTGATGTGGGGCTCCATCCCAGGACCCTGGGATCATGACCTGAGCCGAAGGCACAGGCTTTAACCCACTGAGTCATCCAGGTGCCCCTAAATTGTGCATTTCTAACAAGCTCCCAGGTGTTGCTGATGGTGCTTGTCCAAGATCCAAACTTGGGAGTAGCTAACCAGCCATGTCACTACTCAAAGAGCTTTGTTATTCCACCTAGAGATCCTATTACTTTTATTACTTATATGGTTCAACCTGAAACAAATGTATATGTTCTTTATTTTTATTAATTTTTAATTTATTATTATTATTTTTTGGTATATGTGCTTTATTATTTACATTTTTGTTAATACATTTGACATGGATTCAACAAAAGTATTTTTAAGAACTCAAAAAATACAAAACTTGGTATATCAAATGATTTGGGAAAAAAGGTTATATAACCCAGGCCTAGAAATGTCTATAAAAATCAAATATAGTTTTCTTAAAACATAGATTTTTAAAATTAGAAACTTGTGAATATTCTTGATTGCTACCACAGTGGATCAACTTTAATGAAGACAGACCCAAAAGCATTACCACTTAGAGTGTTCAAATTGTAAATATTTGAATTTCAGTCCAAACTGAATGAATATAAGGCACATAATACAAT
Organism: Mustela nigripes; assembly: GCF_022355385.1. NCBI lineage: Eukaryota > Metazoa > Chordata > Mammalia > Carnivora > Mustelidae > Mustela > Mustela nigripes. The sequence continues at coordinate 19,832,432 of NC_081562.1, forward strand.
TTACCTGATATCCACGGACAAGGGTAGTCTGTAATTCTTTTAAAATATATTGTAGGTAGTGCACACCCAGATCTTCTATGATTTTTGCTAGAGTGCTGCGTGCAATGTCTCTGATTTCCTGTGCTCTGTTCTTGAGGAGGGCACACACTTTCAACAAAATACTAGAAAATGAAAAGTTGAAAAGGACTAGTCTAAATACAGATGCAAATAAAAATACAACCATCCTTTGGTCTCTTATTCAGTACCCAAATTTCCCAATTAAAATCTGAAATCACAGCAAATTGTGACAGTACTTCTCCTCTTCCTCACAAAAGAGATTTAAGAGTCAGGAAGAAAGAACCAATTTTTGAGTTTCATTGAACTTTTCTAATATGTCACACAATATTACCTTGGCAGATTAGCCTCCATAACTTCCTGTGGAAGGGACTGCATTAGTTTAACCATGGCAAAAGCTAAAGGAACTCGAACTACTTCCTCATCATTCACAACCTTGGATTTTATGAGCTTGTGTTCTTCTTCCCTTTTAGTCTGTAAGAAAAATTTAGGTTAAACTAAAATAGAAATAAATGGATCAGGGACCTGCAAACATGCAACCTTGCATTTAAAGAGTAAGCTCTTTTGATACATCTTATTTCATTACATTACATTTCCACAACTACTGTCTTAAAAAACAAATTAAATTATGCAATTTGAGAATAATCATCTAAAATTTATAAAACTAGTAGGAATAAGAAAATGTTTTCCAAAGGAGTAACCAGAAAAATGTAAAGCCATATTTTCACTGATGTAGATTAAGACTGCTATGAAATATATAAAAATCATAAGAAATCTGTATCAATTGGGATTTTTCCAGACTTTGAATGATACTGTTGGTATATAAGAAATACAGTGCCTCAAATAAGAAGTTATATTTACAAATATACAAAGTAATCTATTTTATACCAGGGGCTGGAAAACTTCTGTAGAGGGTCTAATAAATAAGCATTTTGGGCTTTAGGGTCTCTGCTGAAGCTACTCAATTCTGCTGCAGTAACACAAAAGCTGAATTAGACAATATGTTTTTTTTTTTTTTTTAAGATTTTATTTATTTATTTGACAGAGAGAAATCACAAGTAGATGGAGAGGCAGGCAGAGAGAGAGAGGGAAGCAGGCTCTCTGCTGAGCAGAAAGCCCGATGCGGGACTCGATCCCAGGACTCTGAGATCATGACCTGAGCCGAAGGCAGCGGCTTAACCCACTGAGCCACCCAGGCGCCCCTGAATTAGACAATATGTAAAACAATGAGTGTAACTGTGTTGCAATAAAACTTCATCTACAACAGGCTGCAGGCCAGATATAGTCCATGGACCACAGTTTGCCAATCCATGTTTTACACTGAGAAGGAAAGGCTCTGACTTATTGAGAATCCACAGCTAAATGTTATACCTGTTAACCAGGAAGAAGATGAATTGTGAACAGCAGAAAAGTAGCCAAGATGTTGTAAAGGGAAACATATTCTGATTTTTAAAAACCTTTTCTTTTTTTGGAAATGAGAGTCATCTAATTAACTGCTTTGGAGATAGAAAGCGTATGTCTACCATATGAAAACCATAACAAAGAAACACCACTGCTTAGCTGCAGCAGGAGATGAACCTAAAGATGATGAGACAAATCAAGGGAGGTAAGCTGTGAAATGCTGAGGAAAAAGAAAAATCCCAAGGCTGAAGTCAATAACAGTTTAGGAGCCTCAGCCTGACAGGGCCCCCCAAACATCCAGTTTCACTCAGACATCCTGTGTCCCAAACAGAATGATTACCGTAGATGCCAGGCATTTATGTAGCCTGGGCAGGATATCCCCAGTTATGGTTCCTTGGATATTTTTAATTGTTCTCTCCAATTCTTCCTTATTCCGAGGAAGGAAAGAGATGGACCCCGAGATACACTCAGGTTCTCTAGCTGATGTCTCTTCACAATCAGGTGGATTGGGATTTTGCAATTCTTTGCTGTCGTCTGACAAACTCTTACATTTGTTTTCCTTCTCTTCCTCATCCATTTGCTCTAATTCCATGGTTTCATGCTCCGGCAACTCAATCACTTCTATTGCATCTATGTTGAGTAAACAACAAAAGTCACCTTACATCAAGTAAGGAAACAACACAATTTGTCACACAGTCTTTCCCACCAACATCTAATAAAAACGAATCATCACTACAGGTAGGCAAGATAAGTGCTGAGGAAAGAGCACTAAATGTGAGGGTTATGGTGTTTTGGTGTCTTACAGTTTGGAGCCTAATGACAAATAGAGACAAGTAAACTCACAATTATGAGGGTGGAAGAGCAAGTGCAGGAATATGTGAGGCGACTAGGCCAGCGGGAGGAGGGGGGGGGTCTTAAAAAAAAAAAAAAAAAGCTTCCAAAGTACTGTGGTTGGGGATTTCCAAAAACAAAAACCTATACTCATGAGCATGAAAATCATAATGGCAGCCAAGAGTTCTCATGTGGAAATGTCCCTGATTATAGGGTTCAGTTTATTAAAGAAAATTAGGCAGTACAGTACTGTGAAGCAAGTCCAGGCTTGGCTCTGCTAACAAGCCATGTGACCAGAGTAGGCTTTGTATTCTTTATCAATAAGATGGAGATGTCATCTACCTTATAAGACTACTATGATGGTTAAATGAGATAAAGTCAACAATGCACCCAAAATATGTTTCTGACACTTCACTAACTTTCAAAAATGGCAGCTATTACTCTTTATTTTGTTTACTGGCCATATAGCTTTATACTTACCATATTCCTTTACATTTCTGAATTGTAATTTTTTATATAAAAAATAATGGGGTAACTACCAACTAAGATTCTTTTAAGATTTTTATAAGAACAAATAAGACAATGTCTTTAAAAGCCCAGGTCATAGTAGGTGCTCAATAAATACTCCAAACATATCTAAGAAGAAAAGAGATAGTTAAGCAAATAAAGTATTTTAAGTTTTAATGTTTCTGTTTATGCAAAATTACAAAATGTAGATTCCACTGCCTGAAGAAAAACTGTTAAGGGGCTTTAGTTTAGTATATTAGTGGTTTAAAACACACATAGTGCCTATAAATTCAAGCCAGTCTTTGTTATTAATTAGTGTGACTCTACAGTGATTTTACTATGAATCATAGAATTAGAAAATTCTGAATAGGAAGGAATGCTGGAGTCGTGCAAACTGAGGGCCAGAATATTTCAATGTCTTTAGCAAAAATAATTAGCCCACTGGTCCATTTAAGTGTTCATTCTTTTCTTTTAACAGGTTAAGGAAATTTCTAATCAGTTCTCATCTGATATCATGAATAGATGCTGAATTTAATCAACTATTTCCCTTGTGTCTCTTTAGAAGACCACATGCTTTTTGGATGTTAATATGTTAAATTCCATTAAACAACTATACCAACTTCATGAGTTAGTGGAGGCCTCCTCTATCTATCATCTAAAATGGCAGGCATAGGTTGAAATTATTGAGTCCTTAAATATTTGTAGAGCCTCCCTATAAAACAGAGTGAACAATGGTATTTTCATTAGAAGATGTTTTTTTTTTTTTTTTTAAAGATTTTATTTATTCATTTGTCCTAGAGAGAGAAGCGAGAGCAAGCACAGGCAGACAGAGTGGCAGGCAGAGGGAGAAGCAGGCTCCCCGCCAAGCAAGGAGCCCGATGTGGGACTCAATCCCAGGACGCCGGGATCATGACCTGAGCCGAAGGCAGCTGCTTAACCAACTGAGCCACCCAGGCGTCCCAGAAGATGGCTTTTAACTACAGAGTCAATTTCTTTGGTGGTTAGAGATGCATCCAGATTTTCTATTTCTTCTAAAGCCAGATTTTGTATTTTTGTTTTTAAGTTTATTTATTTATTTGACAGAATGAGAGAGAGACAGTGAGAGAGGGAACACAAGCAGGGGGAGTGGGAGAGGTAGAAGCAGGCTTCCCGCTGAGCAAGGAGCCCGATGCAGGGCTCGATCCCAGGACTCTGGAACTGAAGGCAGACGCTTAATGACTGAGCCACCCAGGTGCCCCTGTATTTTATTTTTCTAAGAATTTTTATGTCTCATGCAAGTATTCAAATTTATAAGTACATAGATCATAACATTATTTTACCTTTTTCATTTAACTATGACCTTTTAAAATTCCCAATGTTGTTTATTATGCCTTCTATTTTCACTTTTCACTGACAAATTTTGACAGAGCTTTGCCAATTTATAATCTTTTCAAATATCTATTTTTAGCTTTGATGAACTTTTCTTATTGTATCTACTTTATATTTCATTAATTATCACTCTGCTTTAAATTCTTATCTTATGCTTTCTTGGATCTGTTGCTTAATGTTCTTTCCATAATGCAGGTGGTAAAACTGGGTTTCTATATAAATAATCTACAGCTCATTTTTTTAATCATACAATTTAGACTGGCCTTCTCTATTCTTAAATAAATTTTTACACAAATACTCAAAGCATCTGCTTTAACTTCCTCCTGACTCATTCACTGGTCACTGTAGAAAAAGGTGGTAAGCTGAATTTTGCTAACTTTAATTCATCATCATCAGTTATCCAAGAATAGAATGAAAATTTAGTAAAGAAGTTTTAAAAACTTACTTTCATCATTCTGGATTTTTCTTACTTGTTCTTCAAGAGTTTTGTGATCAAAGTGGAATGCTTCTAACACTATTACTAGCAAACTGTTAAAAAAAGAAGGTACACAGAAATGTTTGTTTGATTCACATCATTTGATGATCAAAAGGAAACATTTGAATACCTACAAACATTAGCATAACCTCATTAATACAAGCTGTAAGTAAACTGAGATTAGTAAGACCACTTCAAGAAATAATGCAATGCTGATATTTTAAAAACAAAACAAAAATAAGAAGTTTGACCATACATACCTGACACCCAACTTTTGATTGATCTGTCCTGTCTGTAAAACATGAATGAAATGTTTCAAGTAATATATATATGCTGACCAAGAAAGATGTCTGCAAATAGCTCCAATAACTTCTGAGGCAGCAATGGTTATATTTTCATGCTGTAAAACAAATCAAGATCATCAACATAGAATAACATTTGCCAACAAAACACAAGAGCTAATTTCATACATTAAAAAGCTTAGACAGTAGATGATCAGTAATTATAAGGAAGGAATGCCCAAAGTATACTCCATTTTCCCCCTAGCTCTAAGAAAAGGCACTATCAATTAAAGGAATGACACTGTACTTTAAAGGATATTAATACACTTTGGGCTTTTTCCCACTCAGACCTCTCTGATGGGTTCAAGTCTACAAACAATAAATGAAGTAAATTCAAGTGTAAAAGTTGACAAATACTAAAGTTAACTTTAATGCACAGCTCAACATTCAACAGTACACTGCACTGGAGACATCTCTTTCATGCCATCATAGAGAACAGGGACTGGACTTAAACTATCTTAAACAAAAATATATGAAATAGCAGTTTTCAGACTCTGGACATCAAACAACACAGTTCAGTCTTCCCTGAGTAACAAATGAAGCGTGTCTTATAATTGCCCTAATTCACAGTGTTGCAGCACAAGAGGAGAAACTCAAAAGGGGCTCAGTGGTCTCCCTAATGCAAGGAGACAGAGTTGAGGCTGTGGCAGCTAGAGACCACAGGGCAGAGCACCAGAGAAGAGAGAGCTACAAGGAGAGGCAAGTTGCACGGGCATACCAAGAAGCAGAAAAATACCTCTCACAAGAAGAGAAATCAACCAATTGAAATAGACCCCAAAATGACACATATGATAGACAAATAGTAGACAAAGGCAGTAAGACATATGATAAAATTACATTCCATAAGATCAAGAAGGGACAGGAAAGCAAGAACATGTTAGAGAGAAAGAGGTAAGGTATAAAAAAGGCCCAAACTGAATGTCTAGAAATGGAAAAGACAGTTCTGGGAGGGAAGACACACTAGATGGGATTAAAAGCAGATTAGACTCGGAAGAAAAAAAGATTAACGAACCTGAAGACACAGTGATACAAAAGTAAAACAAAATGAAACCCAGAAAAAAAAAGTAATGGGGGAAAAAAAAAAGAAAAGAAAAAAAAGAAGAGTCTCAGTGTGTTTGGAACAATTCTGAGTGGCCTAATATATAGTGGGGTCTCCAAAAGCAAGAAGGGGACCCAAAGTATTCTTGAAAAAATAATGGCCAAAAATTTACAAATTTGAAGAACACTACAACTCAGTAGCTCCAAGAAGCTCAATAAAGCCCAAGCAAAAGAAACATGAAGAAAACTACACTAAGGCACATTGTAATCAAATGGCTTAAAACCAGTGATAAAGAGAAAAATTTCAAGGCAGGCTGAAAAAAAAGGGTACATTACACTAGGAAGAATAAAGATAGGAATGACTTTTTGTTGGAAGTGATATAAACCAGAAGACAGTAGAGCAATTCTCTTTAAAGAAAAGAAAGGAAAAAAAAATAACTGTCAATCTAGAATTCCATACCTAGAAACATTACCTATAAGAGCAAAAATGAGAAAAGACAAATACGAACTGAAAGACCTCATCATTAGTGACCCGTGCCACAAAAAAAAATCTGAAGGAGGTCTTCCTGTTAGGAGTAAAATGAAACAGGAATATGTCTGGATCTACCCAAAGGAATGACTGGAAAACTGTAATTAACTGGAAGTGACCAGAAATCACAAATATGTAAGCAAATATAAAAGATCTTTCCTTATTTTGAAAGCTCTCTCTAAAAGATAATTGGCTATTTTTTAAAAAGATTTTCTTTATTTGAGAGAAAGAGAGAGAGAAGGCGAGCAGGGAGAGGGGTAGAGGGAGAAGCAGGCTCCCCACTGAGCAAGGAGGGAGACGTAGGACTCAGTCCCAGGACCCTGAGATCATGACCTGAGCTGAGGGCAGACACTTAAGTGACTGAACCACCCAGGCACTCCAATAATTGACTGTTTAAACCAAAAATAACGATGGATAGTGTCGTTTAAAACTGATGTAAAGCCAAAACCTATATAAAAATAGCTACATGATAACTGGTAAGTCAATAGAGATAAAATAAAATCATTAAAAAAAATCCAATTAATTCCATACAAGGAAAGAATAAAGAGGGACAAATGGAAAATAAATAAAAACATCAACAATTTAAACCTAACCATATTAATACTGATATTAAATGTAAATGGCCTAAAACCAATTAAAAGGCAGAGGTTGTCAGATTTGACAAAACTGCCAAGACTCAGTTATATGCTATCTACCAGAAATTAACAGTAAATCAAAAAGTCACAAATATGTTAAAAATAAAACACAAAAAGGGTATACCATGTTAACATTAACCAAAACTAAATATAATTTATTTTTTCCATCTACACCTCTTTCCTATTTTACTGCCATCAAAGTATAAGTTGGCTGGGCTTACTAACTCTTTAAACTGGAATTTTGGGGAGTATTCTTTCATTTACTTAGTTAATTCTTCTTATAAAAATGTTTTTTGGGCACCCGGGTGGCTCAGTGGGTTAAAGCCTCTGCCTTCAGCTCAGCTTATGATCCCAGGAGCCTGGGATCGAGTCCCGCATCAGGCTCTCTGCTCAGCAGGGAGCCTGCTTCTCCTCATCTCTCTCTGCCTCTCTGCCTACTTGCGATCTCTCTCTCTGTCAAATAAATAAATAAAATCTTTAAAAAAAAAAAATGTTTTTTATTTACTTATTTTTTTTTAAAGACTTTATTTATTATTTATTTGACAGAGAGATCACCAGTAGGCAGAGAGGCAGGCAGAGAGAAAGATAGAGAGAGAGAGGGAAGCAGGCTCCCTGCCAAGCAGAGAGCCCAGATGTGGGGCTTGAATCCCCGGACCCTGAGATCATGGCCTGAGCTGAAGGCAGAGGCTTAACCCACTGAGCCATCCAGGTGCCCCTCCCTAGGTAATTCTTTAAAAATTTTTGAAACAACAGGGGAAACCTAACTTTGCACAATACCATGTGGTCAACACAGTATAAATTCAAGTCACAACTCCTGGTATCACCTCAATTAGACTTGAATTTTTGGGTGTTGTATTTCATCAATCTAAACAATAAATATTAAAGCCTTACAATGTGCACAACACTGTTTTTGGCACTATGTAGTATAATAATGAAGAGAGTCCTAAGTTCAAATACAGATTCTCATTCTGTATGTCTTTGAGAAAGTTAAATACCTCACTTATTCCCAGTTTACTTTCCTGTAAAATAGTGACAACAGCACCTATAGGGTTAAGCTATGATGAAGATGAAGTAAGATTATGTTAAGTACTTAGAATAGTTCCTGTATCTGGTATAGTGCTAAAGAAAAGGTAGTTATTGTTTAACTTCCTTTCTTATGAGCCATTTGGGAAAACAATGATTTTGGTAATTATCAGAATTAAGTCCTATAATACAAAAATAAAAGTATGCTATGTTAGTAATGTGATCATTTATTTCTATGAGGGGAACTATTTTGTGGTTGGCCTCTTTGGGCTAATAATAGTGAAAATAAAGATTAAAGCTACTATTTACAGAGCATTTACTATGTGCCAAGTACCATTCTCAGGGCTTCAGAACTATTTTAAGCCTCTAATTGTGTTGACATCAATATGAATGTCACAACCCCATATGTACGTCATGGTATAGGTAGATGTTTAATGGTTTCCCTGATCTAATGTCCTACCTTGAGCATTTTCTCGTCAAAAATTGGAGTCATGGCATAAGGCATGATATAATTCTGAAGAGATTTAGAAGACAGGACAATTTTGCCTTCCATTAGTTGTGTTGCCAGTTTCTTCAAGGCTCTTGCTCGTCTGTGGATCTATGAGTTAGATAAAATAAGAATTAGTTACTGAATACACTCACCTACAACCAGCTCCATTTCAGTATCATGTTATTATTCCACGAAAAGATTAAAGGAGTGAAATACAGTCCATGTGTTACATGAACAAACACCTGTGCCTTGATTTGCTTCCAGAGATATAATCCATAGCATTTGTTTAACAAAGGATCCTAAAGCATTTATATACTTAGGAAATGGCAAAGAAATGTGACACTATTATTGTGGTTTATGATACCATGAAAGAAAACAGACCCTAGGAAAATTGATCATTTCCTATGCTAATCTGACTGACAATCACGAAGACCAAGGAATGAGAGGCTCAAAACTTTTTGGAAAAGTAAAATATATCTTTTTAAATCAGATAGAACAGTTTGAAGTGCTTATTTAAAAAAAAAAACTATTTTATTTATTTATTTGACAGAGATCACAAGTAGGCGGAGAGGCAGGCAGAGAGAAGGAAGCAGGCTCCCTGCTGAGCAGAGAACCTGATGCGGGGCTCGATCCCAGAACCCCAGGATCATGACCTGAGCTGAAAGCAGAGGCTTTACTTATTTATTTTTAAAGATTTTATTTACTTGTTTATTTGGCAGACAGAGATCACAAGTAGACAGAGAGAGGCAGGCAGAGAGAGAAGAGGAAGCAGGCTCCCCGCAGAGCAGAGAGCCCAATGTGGGGCTTGATCACAGGACTCTGGGATCATGACCTGAGCTGAAGGCAGAGGCTTTAACCCATTGAGCCACCCAGGTAACCTGAAGCAGAGGCTTTAACCCACTGAGCCACCCAGGCACCCCTGAGATGCTTAATTTATAGGCAGGAAAAAAGAACTCAACACGAAAGTGTTTTCTACCTGAATATGCTTCATATTCTCAAAGAAGTCCATTTCTGGATCATGGCAATCAGTGAGCTGTACCAAGTCTTTAAATTCTGGTTGATCTGGAAAGGTTTGAATTAAACAGGAAAGCACTGTGGTATAATCCTGTTGTATATTCTGCAAATGCCAAATTGAGAAAAACAAATTTTTTTTTAAAAGAATTTGGTGGGTATTAAGGAGGGCACGTATTGCATGGAGCACTGGGGTATGGTGCATAAACAATGAATTTTTGGAGCTGGAAAAAAATAAAATTAAATTTAAAAAAATTAAAAAAATAAAAATAAAAGAATTTGCTTTCTAGATAATGTAAAGAAACACAGAAAAAAAACCACTATAATGTTTACAATTTTCTTTTAACATAAAACATTCCCATTGTAAACACAATACCTCTGTCTGGCTCTTCAATCCTTTCCTCAACTTCTCCAGGAGTGAACGATGAATGATTTCCCTATATTCTTTCTCCGTGACATTCAGGGCAGCTAACTTTTTGATGATACTCATCAGGCACATGCTGGCATTATCACTTAAAGACATGTCTCCTAACTCGAAACAAGAAAAAACAAAACAAAACAAAGTTATTCTGTGTAATAACTATAATATGGAATATTATTTCCCAATGAGCAGTTTATAAAATGTTGATACTCCTCTATGTAAAGATCCCTCCTAAGAAATGTTCCCCAAGTACATCACATCTAAGGAAGAACTAAATGTAGGGCTGTGAGGAATATGCACGCATACCTCAGAGATCTTGTGACTTTGGTTCCAGACCACCAGATCAAAATGAAAATCGTAATAAAGTGAGTGAAATGAACAAATGAATTTTTTGGGTTCCCAGTACATATAAAAGGTATGTTTACACTATTCTAGAATTTATTAAGTGTGTAATAGCATTATGCCTAAAAAAACAAGGTACATGCCTTAATTAAAAAATACTATCATCTGTTATTTTAGTGCATCATAATCACTGCTCGCAGATCATTGTGATAAATATAATCATAATGAAAAAATATTAGGAGAATCACCAAGATATGACACAGAGATATAAAATAAACAAATGCTGTTGGAAAATGGCACTGATAGGACTTGTTCAAAGAAGGGTTGTCACAAACCTTCAATTTGTAAAAAAAAAAAAAAATATGCCAAAACCAAAAAACACAGTATCTGCAAAGCCTAATAAAATGAGGTAGTCCTGTAGTAAATAACTGAAAAATCATGCTTACTGAGAAGTCACACTCTGATTTGGAAAATAAGATGCAATAGACTTTTTGATTAGTTTTATTTCCCAAAGCAAACAGAATAAAAGATTCACTAAATCTTGTTTTCAATATTCAGTATCATGTGGTAACTGAAAACGACAGAGTTGGCTGGTATAATTTTGGTTAGTTGTGCTCCAATTCCTAGGGTGAGCAATGTAGGTAGTGAATGTGGAGCAAGTATTGCTAACTCAGCAAAGCAGGCAGTGATTTGGAATTCTTTGTGCTAGAATTTGATATGAAATATGAAGAATCAGACCCAAACGGGGAGATTACTTTTTCATATATTACATAATCATTAACATCAGATGAATAGTTATAAAATGCCACAAAGAGATTACTGATGACATTACATGGTTAACTATAAATCAAAGGTTTCATTTTCCCCAGTTTTGGGTTTTAATTCAGTCCAGCAACATGGTACTTAAAATAGTATGAACCCTTTATATTTCTGAATCAATAAAAGAGGGCAAACTGTCAAATAATACAGTGACAAAACTTCAAAACACTGAGATATAATTGAAATACTATACAATTCACCCTTTTAAAGTGTACAATTCAATGTTTCTTGGATATTCACAAGGTTGTACAGCCATCACTACTATCTAACTTCAGAGCATTTTTATCCCCCCGCCCCAAACAAAACCCTGTGCCAATCAGAAGTCCTTCTTCACCATTCCCATTTCTCCCTCCCTGGCAGCCCTTGGTAACCACGGATTTACTTTCTGTCTCTATGAATTTCCCCTATTCTAGCACATGGCTTTTGTATTTTTCAAAGTGCTTCCACATATTATTTTATTCAAAATATTTGTCTTTTAGATCATGAGAATAACAATATGGTCTTCACCAAACAAAACAGTCTGCAGCCACAAGAAATTATACACAAAAATCTGTGTCTTGCTCACAACACAAATTAAGAAATCAGGCCATGCAATTATCATATGATCTCTCTGATATGAAGAATTTGAGAGGCAGAACGAAGGGCCATGGGTGGGGGTAGGGGGAGAAAAATGAAATAAGATGGGATCAGGAGGGAGACAAGCCATAAGAGACTCTTAATCTCATGAAACAAACTGAGGGTTGCTTGGGGGGCGGGGGTAGGGATAGGGTGGTTTGGTTATGGACATTGGGAGGGTATGGGCTATGGTGAGTCCTGTGAAGCGTGTAAGCCTAATGATTCACAGACCTGTACCCCTGGGCAAATAATACATTATATGTTAATTTAAAAAAAAAAAAAGAAATCATATAGTTGTATTATCAAAACAATGAAAAATAATTCATAAATTTTTCCTATAAAAACCTACCTCCATATTATAGAAACAATTATGCATAACTGGAATTAAGTAGTTAACATCAACAGTTTGCATCTCTTTAATATAAGAGGTGATAGTCTGGAATGTTGCGAAGCGAACATCAAAGTTGATATCATCAAGATGTCTTTGATCAAAGGCATTAAGCTACAAGAAATGAAAACATTGAAACACTGTGAAACACTGAAAATGTAGATGAAGGTATACAAATCTTAAATAAAAAAAAAAATGACAATACCTTTTTTTTTTTCTTAAAGATTTATTTATTTATTTATTTATTTGAGAGAGAGAAAGTGAGAGAGAGCATGAGCGAGGAGAAGGTCAGAGAGAGAAGCAGACTTCCCGAGGAGCTGGGAGCCTGATGTGGGACTCGATCCTGAGACTCCAGAATCATGACCTGAGCCGAAGGCAGTAGTCCAACCAACTGAGCCACCCAGGCGTCCCAAAAAATGACAATATTTTTGAAGCAAAAGAGAAATATAAGACTTTCTTACCTTGACAACATCAGTAATATATTTTAATCCACTCTCAAAATCAGAAAGAGTCTGAAAGGAATGAAAACAGTATATTATTACTGAATAAAACCTTAACTTTTCTTTTTTTTTTTTTTTAAAGATTTTATTTATTTATTTGATGGAGAGAAATCACAAGTAGGCAGAGAGGCAGGCAGAGAGAGGGGGAAGCAGGCTCCCTGCTGAGCAGAGAGCCTGATGCAGGCCTCGATCCCAGGACCCTGAGATCATGACCTGAGCCAAAGGCAGAGGCTTAACCCACTGAGCCACCCAGGCGTCCCAAATCTTAACTTTTCTGTCCTCCTCCCTTCAATTCCCTCTTTCCACTCAAATTTATATGAAACATCATGTTGACACCAAGGAAGCAGTCAATATGTATTAAATGTCACAGTGATCTTTTTAAAAAGAGGTGGTTTGGGGTAAAAATGAGTACTACAGACCTGGAAAACTGTACAAAGCAATTGTCTTGACAACTTATTCTTAATAACCGAGAAGAGCTTTGCTAGAGGCTTGAGGAAGTTTGTAGGCTCCAGACAATGTTTCAACAGGTTTTGTACTGTCACCAAAATATCAACCTCTGTATCCTTAAGAAGGAACATTAAGAGAAAGCACATTTTAGTTATTTAGAAAACTGGTCAACTTGGCTTTAATATTATAGCACAAAAAATAAATAACTTTCAATAAGCACAAGTAGTATTCAGAAAAGTTATTTCATAGGCCTTTGAAAGTTTTAACTTTCATTTTAACGTCAGATAAAATCCACAATAATGTCCATTAACAGTTTCTTCCTTTAATTCTAATAGAAAATACACATGGTTTTGGAACATAATTTCTTCTATGTCCAGTCCAAAAAGGGCCAAGAAAAATGAGGTTGCTCAAGAAAAATCCTCACTTCTGGTTCTCTACAGATCTGTGGTCTTCTCTACTGAATTACTGTATAGTAAGAGATGTTCAGTGTAGCTACTAAAGCCTCACTGAGTTTTGAGCCATTTGATTTGACTTGAGATGAAACTAAAAGTTGGAAAATCATTTTAGAAACTCCTAGCTCCATGTAATATTAATATAATCTGACTTTTCATTAGCAGTTCTGCAACTGTGATGCATACTTAAGATTATATGATGCGCTTCTTGGGTTCCAGATTTGTTATTGATCAAAGTGAGAGGAAAAAAAAAAGAAGTGAGAAAAAAAAATGGATTAGAAGCTACAGAAAGAAAAATGAAGGACTGATGAGGATGCTTCCAGCCTCTTGATCCCCCCTTTCCTACCTCTTTCCCAAAGCGTCTCCTCTATTTCTAATTTTATATTTCTGTATAAAATCTTTTTGCAAATACATCACAGGATCTACCCAATGAAAATTATTGCTCATGGATGAACCTTAATAATCAAGTACCACTTTAATGACAAAGCCAATGTCCTGTGAATTTTTACCTGAGGAACATTGCCACGGTGGAGGAAAGGAAGAAGAAGTGTGATGAGCAGAGAACTTTGCTCTTTGTCTCTCATGAACTTGCTGATCCTAGAGAAGGTGAAAAACTGATATGTAAGATACACAAGTGAAGAGTATTTCTCTAAGTAGTTAAACGTTTTGTAGAAAACATGTGACAGACACAGGTGGCTTTTATGTGTTCATGTAGGAAAAGTTTAACTGACTTCTATGCAGGGTCCACTTTTATTTCTCTCCAACTTCAGGCTCATGGCTACTAATCTATTTCTCTTGCAACATCTGATTTTGTAGGTAAGAGGAAACTCCGATGCTATAATCTGAATATCAGCAATTTCTTTTTTTAAATTATTTTTGTTATTACTATTTTTTGACAATTAGTAATTTCTCACTTTACAAAGAAAATAACATTTTTAAGAGCCAAGGCTTGTTTAAGGCTATACATGCGGTATTCAATTTAACTCCCACGATAGCCTTCCATGTTGAAATGTTTAGCCCAATCTTGCCCAAAGAAAACTGAGACTCAGAGAAGCTGATGTCACATCTAAGAAGTGGCAGAGCAGGCCTTTCAAACCCAGTCTTTATGGTGCCTAATCTCTCACTTTCTTTTCACTACCACACAGCCTGTGATAAAATTTAATGAGTATATTTTGTGTGGTTTCCCATTTTGTATAACTTAGAAATACAATAGTATGAATAAGACATGTCAAAGCAATTCCTGGAAGATTCTAATATATCATTTTGTTGTTGAGGTAACAGAAAAAATAAACTTTGAACAGTTAAGTCCTGTAACAATTCATAATTTAAAATGCAAACATTTTTTGTACTCTGGTTTAACAACCCTGCTACAGAAGACACGATTTTATATTACTAGGTCTATTGTCAAAAAGAATCTTTAAAAATCCTTGCAAGATCTTGACCCTTAAAAAACAAACAGAACAACCACAACACGCTCTTTTAAATGAATTATTTTTATCAATTAAACTTTAAAAACAATGAAAAGTATGCGATCTCATGTAACTCAAAATTCTAACTGAACAAAATATACAAATCTATTAACCTACTTTAGAATTTTGAAGCTTATTCTCTCATAATAAAATGAAGATAGATACCATAAAGTTTTCTAATGAATATACAGGCAGAGAAGAAGAATTCTACGTTATCTTAAAAATGGAGGGCATTTAAAAATACTTAAAATCTTTTCAGCTTATTACCACATTAAAATAATTGAAAAACTGGGTAAAAAATTAGCAAAAATTAAAACCACGGATAGTAATGTTATCTTTTAAGGACCAATATATCACTTACTTTGACAGAATGCCAAGTTCCTTACTGACTTGTGCCCTATTCTTCTTCTTTTTCACCTTTTCTGCACTTATTGTGGTTTTGCTAAGATACTGGAGAATTGCAGGTACATGAGGTAGAATTAATCGTCCTCCCATTGTGATAGAATCTGAAAAAAAAGTAATAAATGTTTTGATTCTAATGAACTATTAAGGGATAATCGTATACTATCTTCATAATGATAGACAAGGAGAGCACTCAATTTTCATAAAAATATAATAAATTTTAGTGAGAAAGGAATCCATCAAAATCCTTGAGGAGAACACAGGCAGCAACCTCTTCGACCTCAGCCGCAGCAACATCTTCCTAGGAAAATTGCCAAAGGCAAGGGAAGCAAGGGCAAAAATGAACTATTGGGATTTTATCGAGATCAAAAGCTCTTGCACAGCAAAGGAAACAGTTAACAAAACCAAAAGACAACTGACAGAATGGGAGAAGATATTTGCAAACGACATATCAGATAAAGGGCTAGTGTCCAAAATCTATAAAGAACTTAGCAAACTCAAACCCAAAGAACAAATAATCCAATCAAGAAATGGGCAGAGGACATGAACAGACATTTCTGCAAAGAAGACATCCAGATGGCCAACAGACACATGAAAAAGTGCTCCATATCACTCGGCATCAGGGAAATACAAATCAAAACCACAATGAGATATCACCTCACACCAGTCAGAATGGCTAAAATCAACAAGTCAGGAAATGACAGATGCTGGCGAGGATGCGGAGAAAGGGGAACCCTCCTACATTGTTGGTGGGAATGCAAGCTGGTGCAGCTACTCTGGAAAACAGCATGGAGGTTCCTCAAGATGTTGAAAATAGAACTGCCCTATGACCCAGCAATTGCACTACTGGGTATTTACCCTAAAGATACAAATGTAGGGATCTGAAGGGGCACGTGCACCCGAATGTTTATGACAGCAATGTCCACAATAGCCAAACTATGGAAAGAACCTAGATGTCCATCAACAGATGAATGGATCAAGAAGATGTGGTATATATACACAATGGAATACTATGCAGCCATCAAAAGAAATGAAATCTTGCCATTTGTGACAACATGGATGGAACTAGAGCGTATCATGCTTAGCGAAATAAGTCAAGCGGAGAAAGACAACTATCATATGATCTCCCTGATATGAGGAAGTGGTGATGCAACATGGGGGCTTAAGTGGGTAGGAGAAGAATCAATGAAACAAGATGGGATTGGGAGGGAGACAAACCATAAGTGATTCTTAATCTCACAAAACAAACTGAGGGTTGCTGGGGGGAGGAGGGTTGGGAGAAGGGGGTGTGATTATGGACATTGGGGAGGGTATGTGCTTTGGTGAGTGCTGTGAAGTGTGTAAACCTGGCGATTCACAGACCTGTACCCCTGGGGATAAAAATATATGTTTATAAAAAAATAAAAAATTAAAAAATATATATATAATAAATTTTAACTATAAAGATTAAATAACTTTTTTCTTAGTCATAATAGCAGTATTATTAGCTAAATTATAAATTTATAAAGCCCCTGAGGCTTTATGTAAGACATTTTTGGTTTAGTAAAAGAACTGTTAGGATAATTTGACAAGAAGAATTCAGAGACATGACAGTGGAAGTCATTAAATTTCCTGATGGATAGTTGAGCTTTCTGGAGCATAAATAATCCGAATTTCTACTACTACACAGAAAATTCAGTTTATATGAATTGGTATTAATTCCTATAGCAAAGAAATTCTTTTAATAATAAAAGTAATTAAAAGAATCAAATTGTGTTGAAATTTTCCATTCTGAGAGCACAAATGCTTCAGAAATCTAAGAATCATTTACTTTGTACAGCACACATACCATCTGCACTTTCCATGTACACACATCCAGTTACTGGCAAGCTCAAAAGTGTTTCTGTGGGTTCAAAATCTGGAAGGTTAAGAAGGTCATCGGCTATATCCATCACAATAGAGGCTGTGGCTTCTGAGAGATTCTTTGCTGAGAGAATTGCAAAAACGTTGGTCAGGATATCACACTCTGGGAACCCAGGTTTCTGTTTAGCCAGGAAAGGGAAATATCTGCAAGGAAAAACACTGAAGTTGTCATCTTATTTCTCAATATATTTTTTTCTGAAAACAAGTTCAGTAAGAATTTCCATATTGAGTTTAAATATATGTGTGTACCAACATCAAAAGGGAAATTACTTTAAAATCTAAAATTTGATGGATAATTCCAGGCATCTCACAAAGATTGTTATTTAGGCACTTTATGTATCTCTCTCATTTAATCCTCATAACATCTCTATAATTTGGTAACCTTGTCCCTATATTACAGATAAAAAAACTGAGACGATTCTAAAGCCACTGAGGTAGTTAAGTTGTAAAGCTGAGATGTGAACATGGTATGAGCCTTTTCTAAAAGAAATGTACTGAAGACAGGCTATTTTTCAACTATAAACCTTCTAGAATGTGAATGTATATATACTCACATAAAAACCAATGCTGTACAACATGGGAATCAGGAGTACAGACCAAAGAACCATTTACCGTGTTAGCATATGCAACATTCAGAGAGCAGCATCATTTTTGGGAGAGGTGGTGAATCCACCCCCAGTATGAAAGATGAAAGACACACACAAATGACAGGAGCATCCTACCCAGAGGAAACACACCCACAAGGATAGAGTACACAAAGGCTTTCCAGCCAGTGGCAAACCAGCAACTGTTCTACTTCAGGGATGTAGTCCTCTAATGATCAGCAGGAGGGTAAAACCAAAAAAATTCAGATAGTTTTACCACTTTATCATCATTGGAAAATGGCTCAAGCACTTTTAACATAGTTAGTGCTAAAAGTGCTTAAGCTCTTTTCTTCCAGAAAAGTTGGAAGTACATCCCTAACAATAACAGTACTTCTGATTTTTAAGTTTTAATGAAACTGTAAATCTAGCAAAAATGCGTTTTACTAAAATATGTGTAAGTTTAACTTCCATTGCAAAATGTTATTTTACCTTTTTTTTTCTTTTAGGATTTTATTTTTATATTTGACAGAGAGAGATCACAAGTAGAGAGAAAGAGGGAAGCAGACTCCCTGCTGAGCAGAGAGCCCAATATGGGACTCAATCCCAGGACCCTGAGATCATGACCTGAGCCGAAGGCAGAGGCTTATTATTAACCCACTGAGCCACCCAGGTGCCCCCTATTTTTCCCTTTTTCAAAAATAATAAATGAACACTCTAAAGATATATCATAAAAATTACCTCTTTCCTGTTCTGGGGTACCCAAACCTCCACATGCTATAGTAACATTACCAGTTTCTCATGTATCCTTTTAGGCATTTTCTACTTCACTTTATATTTATACACATGCACAGGTATTTTTCTTGGGTTACACTGTTCAGCAGCTTGTGTTTTTCTTTAAACCTGTGTATTCTGAAATTCAGCTACCTTATTCTCTTTAACTGCACCTATAGTATTTCACCATAAATCATATTATTAGTAACCTTGACTCATTTTGACTAGAATGGTCTAAAACACTGTCCTTTTTAAAGGTGGGAGAAAAATGGTCATACCTTGCGTTTCTGCTCCAGACACTAATCAGTTTCAGCAGAGGAGTAGGAGAATACTGACTCTCAGATCCAAGCCTTCTGATCTAGGACACAAAATAAAAACAGAATACAAAATAAAAACATACAGAATTGTCGGGAAAAAACAACTAAAAAGCAGAGCAAGTACAGAAATCCAAGAGGATAAACAGCCAAGGGATAAACAGCCAAGGGACAGAGGTTAACATTTAAAGGACAGACTGAAGAAAAAAATAAAGGAATCCAAAATAATGGTTACAGGGGGAAAATGGCAAAGATGGAGCAAGAAGTGCTAGGCCCTTAGAAGCAATGAGGTACTTTAGGTTTCAATTGGTTAGAAGCGACAGAGCTCAAGCAGCTAGAATTCCTAAAATCAAGTCTCCTCCATAGTCTTTTTAGCTATAGTTAAATAACAGGAGTCATCACAAAATGGTTACAAACAAGGTAACAAGGGTATCTGTGTATTTTCCCTTATGCTTGTCAAAAATCCAGAGACACATCACTGAGGTGCTGTAACAGTTATATTCCATTTGCTTAAGAGACACAACCATATTCAAATTAACCTTAACTATAAATGTCGTGGTATTAAAGAAACCAGCTCTTGAGCTTTAGGTGATAGTGGAGGCAAAGCAAAGTGTTCTAAAATGTTCAGAAACAAAGGAAGCCTCGATGTAAAAGAAAAGGCCAGGATAGGCATTCATGTCTGGGTGTAGACTGTGCTGGTTGAAGTCATACCAAAGGAAGAAGCAGAAGGTGTCTGGGAAGAGGGTAGTAAAATAGTTTACCTGGGGCCACACTGCACCATGAAATACAGCATCAATTTCTTCTGTTCTGAATTGGTAAGACTCCCAGTCCAGAAAGATGTCAGTTACCATTTTGATTCCAAGACGTCTTAAATTTTTCAGTGGGTTAATAAACCTGAGCTGTATCTGTAAAACAAAATCTTCTCTTAAAAACACGTTTCATTTTTATCCTTCATTCCTCAAGGAGGCACTGTTGCTCAGATGGCTAAGAATCAAACTGGACATCCTGTTAAGTCTATTGACTGTGGCTCTAATCTACATGGAAATTCAACTCATCATATCATACTGCTTTTCTCATTGAACAAGATAGGAAAGCAGAGACTTAAAAAATCAAATGGTGAGATGTGTTCCGTTATCACTGCCAAGTAAAATCACATTAAAGTGTCCTTTGCAGGGGAAAAAAAATCACAAGTGGAACAGCTGTTTGGTGTCCTACATTGTTGTATTTCTTTAGCTAAGTTATTGTCTCAAATATAATCCTGATTCCTTCCTATGAACAGAACATTCTAAATAAAACAAACCTTCCTTTTTCTTTTTTCTTATTTTTTGCCATCAAAATACCTTAGATTAGGGGGAAAAATTAAACCTTTATTTCTTTTTTTAAAAATATTTTTTATTTTCTTATAAACATATAATGTATTATTAGCCCCAGGGGTACAGGTCTGTGAATCGCCAGGTTTACACACTTCACGGCACTCACCATAGCACACACCCTCCCCAATGTCCATAACCCAGCCACCCTTTCCCTCCCCTCCCTCCCCCCGGCAATAAACCTTTATTTCAAATGAAGTGACTTTCTTTTTCACTGTTTCATAACTTGTATTATTTTTTATTTTTTCTAAAACTAGGAGTTTTCAATCATTTTTGTTAACATTAGTCTAGGAGACTAGTTAAAGAATTTATGGTCTCTCTCTATAGTGGAATACTTCATATAGTATAAGAGAATGAGGCGACTGAATCAAGGTATGGGAAGATCTCAAAACATATAGTTAAAAGGAAAATGCAATTTGGAAAAAAATCATAATTTGTCTGTTCAGAGGCACACAGGCTGGAGTGGGTGGATGCCTGAGTTAACCGCAAAGCTCTTTCATAACAGACTTTGCTACTTCTACTGGCATCTCCTTCCCTACTGGTTACAAAATCACAAATACGTGGCCCGTGTGCTCAGGCTCAGAGCACAATAAGTTAGTGACCCCCACCATTAAGTCCAATGGCATGACAGCCACTGACCTCAGCTTAAAAATACCACTGGAGGAAAATGTATTAACTAGTGTGCCAGACTGGAAATGCCAAAGATATCCAATGGGGGGGGGGCGGATTATAAATTTGAAAAAGGGAATGCCTGGGTGGCTCAGTTGGTTAAACAGCTGCCTTCCGCTCAGGTCATGATCCCAGCGTCCTGGGATCGAGTCCCACATCCGGCTCCTTGCTCAGCGGGGAGCTTGCTTCTCCCTCTGCCTCTGCCTGCCATTCTGTCTGCCTGTGCTCACACTCTCCCCCTCTCTCTCTCTGATAAATAAATAAAATCTTAAAAAAAAATTTTTTTGAAAAAGGAAAAGCTTCAGGGAAGAGGCATAATTTCTAGCAGATCTTAAAGGAATGTTGTAAAAACCAAACAAATGGGGTAAGGCGCAACCACTAAATGTTTTTCCATTCGATTAATATACTGTGGTCTCTGGATATGTAAGTGGCCAACATATTTTTACATGTGACCTTAGTGAGCTACATCAAAATCTAAAAAACACCCTGAAATTTATGAAGACAACACAATACTCTAAATAACGACTATCAAGTTTTATGGCCACAACATCATGAAGAAAATTGTAGACTTTAGTTCCTAGAGGAACAGTCTACATGACTGAATTTCATGTACATTTAAGTTACTCCGTTGTTTAAATGTTCCAAAATAATAAAATCAAACTAAAATAACCCTCATGATATACACTTCAGTGTCAGTCAATGTCTTGGAGGAATTAAAAGATACAAAAAAAGTAAATGTATAATTTCGCTCAAATACCCACATGTAGAAGTTTAACTTACTTAAGCAGTATTACTATTCAGTAATTCATTACAGTACCTCAAGGAATTCTTTGAACTTGT
The DNA here is from genome assembly GCF_022355385.1 of Mustela nigripes. Classification (NCBI taxonomy): domain Eukaryota; kingdom Metazoa; phylum Chordata; class Mammalia; order Carnivora; family Mustelidae; genus Mustela; species Mustela nigripes. Next base: position 19,854,440 of record NC_081562.1, read on the forward strand.
CCATGAATTTTTTTAAAAAGCTCCAAACTGACAAAAACCTTAGCACCTCACTAACTAATGATCTATAAAATTGCATAAATGATCTTTTGAGTCACTGATTGTTGACTCAGAAGTAAGGCTGCATTACTGAGTAACTTCTTCTAAGTTAACCAAAAAGTCAGAGAAATTATACAGGGTTTATAAAATCTCTAGCCTTTTATGATTTAATATACCCAGGTATGAAGTTACTATCACTCACTATAAGGCATAAATGAAAATTTCTCACAGAATTCCCCCTAATACCACGAAGCTCTCATAAAACACAGAGAAAGAATTTTCCAAGACCTCTTTTCAGCTTGCAGTGTTGGCCCCCCACAAGCCTTTTTTTCACAAAGTAATCAGAGTGACATTTTAAAAATATCAAACAGACCTTATTACTCCCTGGCTTTAAACTTCTCCAGTTTTCCCAGTACACTTTGAAATAAATCCATCTCAGAGCCCATGAGGCCCTACCTACCTCTCGACTTTATCTTATATGATTCTTCTCCCTCCTTGTGCTCTATCCAACTTGCCCTTCTGTCTGTTCTTAGATTTGTCAAAACTGTTCTACCTCAGGGACTTAACACTACTAGTCATTTTCTCTGCCTAAAAATGTTCTTCCCACAGCTGAATCGATAGAGGAATTCAAATACTACTTCCTTAGACAGGACACTGGCCATCCTAATAAAAGCAGCACCCATTCACTCCCAGTTTGGTCACTTCCTATCACATCCTTTGATTTTATTTTAAAACCTTCACATCTTCACGTCTCTCCTCAACATGCTCATATTTTCCTCTACTTTTGTGAATATATGGAGTGTATCCCTAATAGCTATTTTAAGTTTTTGGCTAATTCTATCATCTGAGCAAAAAGCAGGCTGGGTCTGCTTCTATTGATTGATTTTTCTCCTTATTATGAGTAAAATTTTCATCCTTCTTGGCGTGCCTGGGAAAACTTGACTGGATGTCAGAGACACTGAATTTTGTTTTCATTTAAATCATTTGAAAGCTTTTGAGTTTTGTTCTCTGATGTAATTAATTTACTTGGGAAAAGCATGATCTTTGTAAGCTTTGCTAGGTGTTGCCAGGGCAGCCTTTATTCCTGAGCTAATCTGGTTCCACTACTGAGGCACTCCCCTACCTAGGATTCTTCCTGGTGCCTTGGGTTTATGGGGTTTCTGCTCTGGCTGTTGGGACCAGGAGCCATTCTTAGCCTTGTATTTGTCAGAGGACTATTCTCAGCCTCCCCCTTTCTCATAGTTTTTCCATGTCTGTTCAAGATGGATCAACAGGGACTTGATTTGGCCTTCCTTCTCAAGCAACTAAAAAACTGAAGAGAATCTATGAGATAATAATTTTCAGATACTAGATAGTAGGCAGCAAAGGGCAGTAAGCCCTAAAGGGGTAAACTAATAAGGGGAATCCTATACATTCCCCAGATTCCTGCTTGGAGTTTCAGGCTAAGTGTGAGAAGGAAGAGTCCAGGTACAGGCCAGTCATCTTCCAAAGATGAGGAGATGGAGTCGTGTGGCTTGGGGAGAACTGATAGGCAGAAGTACTGGCGGGACGAAAGCTAGAGAGAGATCTGCAGAGGTTCTCATTTATTTCCCTTTCAGGTCTCACCACCAAGTGACATTATTCTCATTGTTTCTGTATTTATTAAGTCTTTTTCTCCCATTATATTGAGTCCTTGTCTGAGTCTCATTCCCCACCTAGAATGATGTCTGGCAGATGGTAGGCATGAAATAAATATTTACTAAATAAATAAGGGGAGAGGAATTCTTGTTTTCCCTGTTTACTGTTCCATGTCCAGTGCTTACAACAGTCCCTATCACATAGCAGGGGCTCGATTAATATTTGTTGAAGGAATGAAAGAATAAAGAAAATAAAATGGTGCCTAAAAAACAGAAGGTATGTTCTAAATCCCTGGAGCTTGGTAATCAGAGGACAGCATTTCATCAACTAAAGGAGATTTATATCCATGTGTAGTCCAAAAAAAAAAAAAAACCCCAGCATAAAATTCTGGCTGTCAATTTTCAGTTAACATGACCATATCTAAGAGGCTGTTCACCAGGCATATCAACAAATCAAATGAAACAAATTTGAGCCCAATTAAAACTGTGCCCATTTATCATTAACTGAGAATCAACAGCAAAAATCTTTGAGTCTAGATCTTCACTTCAAGTCCCACTAAGAGGCCTTTAGTCCATAAAGACATTAAGTTTCCGTAAGCTTTCCAAATACTTATGCCCACAAACTTGTTTCAACAGAACATAAATATATTGTCTTTAATACAATTCAGAAAATATTTACTGAGCACCATCTTGTGAAGCTTCTGGCAGTTAGCTGGCTGCTGGGTCTTGCTACTTATCTTTACTCAAAACATCGCACTTACAGTAGGCAAGCTTTTACTTGCCAAAGATCTCTGCGCAGCTCTTATCTCAAAGTAACAAGGGTGAGGCTAACTGTATTCTGTTCATTCTCCAAGAGTTCTGGATAAAGTTGGAAGATGTCTTATACCTCTAGGCTCTTGAAATTAGAATGTGAAATACCAGATCAGCTATCCCTGTATATAGAACTGTACTATATATACTGTATATAGAACTAACAAACTAGCTATATCTCCATATATAGAACTAACTCACATCTATTATTTAAAGTCTCTTTAAAATATACAAGTGATATATAGCTGACCCTTGAATAATGCAGGGGTCAGGGGCATTGAACCCCTGCATAGTCCTAAGTTTTGACCCCCCAGAATCTTAACTATTAATTGCTTGCTGTTGACTGAAAGCCTTACCAATACCATAAACAAGCAATTAACATGCACTTTGTATGTTATATCTATTATATAATGTACTCTTACTTTAAAATAAGGTCAGATAGAGTAAAAGTTATTAAGAAAATCATCAGGGGGGCAGCTGGGTGGCTCAGTAGGTCAAAGCCTCTGCCCTTGGCTCAGGTCATGATCCCAGGGTCCTGGGATCAAGCCCCACATCGGACTCTCTGCTCAGCAGGGAGCCTGCTTTCCTTCTTCGCCTGCCTCTGCCTACTAGGACCCTGAGATCATGACCTGAGCCAAAAGCAGAGGCTTTAACCCACTGAGCCACCCAGGCGCCCCATAAATAAAATCTTAAAAAAAAAAAACCAAAACGAAAATCATTAGAAAGAGAAAGTACATTTATGGTGCTGCACTATGTTTATCAGAAAAAAAATTCCATTTTTAAGTGGACTCACATAGTTTAAACCCAGGTTGTTCAAGGGTCACCTATAATTTGCATCCTCCAACTGCTCATAAATATTTAAAACAGTGAAGACTATTAGATATTCAGGTCCCAACCAATTTCCCAAGTAAAATGCAGACTCTTACTAGCCCAAGAAAAAAGCAACTACAGTGAGTTTGTCTCACCTTTTCTCGTTGGTCAAGGATGTGTGATGCCGTCGCTGTCATGCACAGCAGTATCTGCAAAATCTTCGGTAAGTATGCACTGATCAGATGACTGATGTTCTTTAATACTGTTTCAAGGCTATTTAAGATACCATGCTGACGACCTAAAGGAAGAACTTTAGACAAATCCAAATCTTCTACTGCTTGAATGACTGCAGAATGACACTCTCCTAATGAAACAAAGATATCATGTAAAAGGAAGTATTACTTACTTTCTAATTACAGCTTCCTTTTTTCAATTGGAAATATTAGTTACTAATTACAGCTTCTTTTTTTCAATTCCCTCAATGATAAAGTATTTTCTAGAGTTCCAATGATTTATACCTGATAATATACTTTCTTAATGTATTTTCCTCTGATTCTCTTACCAAATTCAGTGAACTAGGCATGGGAGGTTTTAGTATTACCACACTACAGACGAGGAAACTGAGAATAAAGGAGAAACTTGTGCCAGAACTAAATCTCCATTCTCATCCTATTTAGACTAGTCCCCCAAACCTGAAATAGCATTAGTCTTTTGTTCCACCTAGCAACTCCCATGCATTTTTCTCACTCTCAGCTTTCACTGTCTATGTTGACTTGGGCAGTTTCATAGAAAATGTACTGCCTGCTACATTAGGAGTTTCTAGAATACTGAAGATCAAATGTTTTCTCTCGACACCACTGATGAATAAATAAAACAACAGTCCTTTATAAACTGGCACCAAACTGATTTCGTAATTTACTTAAAAGACGAATTGTTATTGCTTGAACTTTACTTCAAACCACTGGTATGAAATCATGAGCTTGCTAATTCATACACCTAAATGCTCTATCCAAAAACAGTATCATATATAGCTCTCCTCTTACAATGGAAGCTGTTTCATTGAACAAATGCCTTTGTCTTCATCAAAGCCAGCTTCCTTCACAGGGCAATATTACACTAAACGAAAACATTTTAACAGCTGAATCCATTATCATAAAAAAAACCCACAAAATTTCATACAACATATAACCGTACAAGTAAATACCTGTGTTTGCCTAAAGCAAAGCGATTACGGGGTGAGAAAGAGATTCTATAATCAGAAAGATCTACCATTTTCTAGCTGAATGGTAAGCAAAATAGTAAACTCTCTAAGCCTCAGTTTCCTCATTGGTAAAATGGGAACAGTCAAGTAATGATACCTCGGGTGGTTGTTTTATGGATCAAATGAGTTGGATGTAAAAGGGCCCATCATAATGTTGGGCATGGAGTAAGCACTCAATAAATATTAGCTATTATTATTAACTACTAACATTGCATACCAGAGAGCATTTTGTCTCATTGGATATACCTATACTATTCACTTTAGATGGTGAGGTTAAGAGAATAAATAATTACTTTTCTATTTTCAAAAGTATCCAGGGTACAGGAGGTATTTAACAAGTCATAGTCAACAGATGAATGACTCAGTGAATAAATAAATACTAAGACAATTAAAATTAATTTCTCAGTATGCCCTAAGTTTCTAAGGAGAAACCTATTCATTCTATCTGGGTAAGTACTATTTTTCAAATGGCCTAAATGCACAACAACAAAATGCACACTTCTTTTCTTTCTTTCTTTCCTTCTTCTTTTTTTTTTTTTTTTAATTTTATTTATTTGACACAGAGAGAGAGCTCAAGTAGGCAGAGAGAGTGGGGGAAGCAGGCTCCCTGCTGAGCAGAGAGCCCGATGCAGGACTCGATCCCAGGACCCTGGGATCATGACCTGAGCTGAAGGCAGAGGCTTAACCCACTGAGCCACCCAGGTGCCCCACTTCTTTTCTTTCTTATTTTATTTTTTAAAAATAATCTCTACACCCAATGTGGGCCTCGAACTTACAACCTCAAGCTCAAGAATCATATGCTCCACAGACTGAGCCAGCCAGGCATGCCCCAAAATAAACATTTTCTAAGCAGGGGCTTACTAACCCATGGATGATGATAATCCCCAGGATAAACTGTGAGCTCCACCTAATTCAATCAAAATTTAAAATAACTAACTCCACTTCAGCCAAAAGGCCACCAATGAGATTGGGAGGAACAATCCCATTAGAAAGATGTCTAAGAGCATGGGAAACCTAGCCAGAGACATCTTAAGTCTGCAGGAGAAAATACACATTCAAAGTAGCAGAAACTTGAGAACTACCATTCTTGAAGTGCTTCACAGGTTCAAACAGCAGGTCTAAGAATATCTGAATCTCCTCTGGTTGGGTCCCAGCAAGGAACCTCAGGACAATGGACATGCGGGTGCCTGAAGCGGCTTTCCCCTGAGTTTTACTGCCAGTCTTATTCTTCATTCGGCCATACAAAATTCTAAAAAAGCCAAAAGAACATTATTTTGTTTGCACATTAATCCTAAAACACAATACTAGTCATTCTGTTTTCCTAAGAGGCTAGAATAGCAGCAATAAGACAGACTTAAAAGGTTATTATAAAACAAGTAAGGATGAAAATAGAAATTAGATATTTAACATAGAAAAACCAGAAAAATGGGGTGCCTGGATGGCTCAGTGGGTTAAAGCCTCTGCCTTCGGCTCAGGTCATGATCCCAGGTTCCTGGGATCTAGCCCTGCACTGGGCTCTCTGCTCGGCAGGGAGCCTGCTTCCCCCCACTCTTCTCTCTACCTGCCTCTCTACTTGTGATCTCTGTCAAGTAAAATAATAAAATCTTAAAAAAAAAAAAAATCAGAAAAACAAGAGCAACAACAACAAAAAAAACCCCAAACAACAAGGCTGAGGGAAGCCGGAAGAAGGAAATAATAAAGATAAAAGCCGAAAGGTGGTTCTATGTAGGAGGAAAAAAGCAGTAAAATAGGCAAGCCAAATGAAAATGAAAATACATAGATTAAAAGGAAATAAGTGAATATAATGTTAAGTAAAATAAGGAAACCTGAAAGTCTTAAATGTGTAATCTTCTGGAAAAGAAAAGAAAACAAAACAAATAAGCAAAAGGAACTTAAGAAGAAAACCTGAATAGAACTAATCATAAGTAAACATGGGACCCATATAGTTTTTCAAATGAATTTTTTAAATTTTCAAGGAAAACATTCTCATGCTATAAAGTTTCATAGCTAAGAGGAAGAAGGAACAGTCCTTTCTCTTTTATGAAGGTGGTATAATTGTGATAATGAGATGGGTTGAAGAACAAAAATAAAAGTATAAAATTATATACTGATTTGCTTACAAATGTAAAACCCATTTCTTTAAATACAGTATCCAGTGCTGCATTAAAACAATATTAAAGCCAAATAAAGATTTATCCCAAGAATGCAAGAATCACTAGTAAAGCCTATTGGGCTGATATAGATCAATGGCTCACAGAAAAAGTTAATATAATCATTTTAATACATGCTTAATAGGCATTCTAATAAAATTCAACTATCCATTCCTGATAAAATACCACCTAGTGATAGGACTGACTTACTTTCTTAGTATGACAAATGTTAATTTATAATAAATGTTACTACTTTAACATTCAAAATTGAAACAGAGTGGTTTTTTAAACTTTTCAATATTAGGACCCCTTTATGCTTTTAAACATTTTTGAGGTCTCCAAAGAGCTTTTGTGTATGTAAGTTTTATCTATCGATATTTATCTTGGTAGAAATTAAAATGAGTTAACATAAAAATTTTAATGAAAAATAATTTTATTTTCCAAATCTCTCCCCACCAAAAATAGGGAGTCTAAAGGCATGTTTTACTTTCTTTTTTTTCACATTTCTTTTTTGTCTTGCTTATTGGAAAATAACTAGATTTTCCTGTTTCTGTAGTCAATCAACTGTAACATATTATAGTTGAAGAAAATCCAGCCTAAAATACATATGCAGTTGGAGAAAGGAAAAAATATTTTGTAAGCTTTCAGGTAATTCTTTGAGATCATTGTGGATATCCCACTTTGATACTACACCAAACTTCAACAAGTGATTATTTCTTAAATATTATTTATTTATTTATTTGACAGACAGAGATGACAAGGAGGCAGAGAGGCAGGCAGAGAGAGAGGAGGAAGCAGGCTCCCCGCTGAACAGAGAGCCTGATGTGGGACTCGATCCCAGGACCCTGGGATCATGACCTGAGCCGATGGCAGAGGCTTTAACCCACTGAGCCACCCAGGCGCCCCAACAAGTGATTATTTCTTAAAGGCTGGTTGCAATGCAGAATCTGAAACCATATTAAGAAGCTTTGTGATCTGTTACGTTAAAATCCGCCTACCTATCTTACACTTTGAATGGATCTTTAGCCATGAATGATTCTGTAACCTGCATCAGTTATCTGGAAAACATGCCATTCCATGAGACAACTCGTATTCACAGAGTTATGCACACTTCCTACTTTGTCATATAAAACAATAAAAAGACAACTACTTAGGGCTTAAGATTCACCAAGAACATTAAATGAAACGAGCTTTTTTTCTTTTCTTTTTTTTTTTTTTTAACTCCAGGTTGTGGTAATGAAGCCACTGTCCTGGTAAGTGCTAAGGCACCACCAGTTTTACCCACTCTTTGTTTTGTGATCTCAGCACAAATATAGGCACCATGGAAAAAGGTAAATTCTTAGTAGTATTCTAAAAAAAAGCTCTAACCTCTTGTACCCCCTGGAAGCAGCTCATTGACAGCCCCTGACAAGAAGGAGCAGACCGAATTTTAAGAAGGGCTGCTCTAGAATCATTACTGTTAAATCCAGCAGCAAGACAGGGATAACTACAAACACTACCACCACTGCTAATTCTGCTCTGCTGTGTAGATTACCTATGTAAATTAAAAGACAGAAAAAAAAGAGGTTTTTTTTTTTTAAAAGAACGCAAAATTAACTTGACTAACATTTTCTACAGGCCATGGGGTTTACCTTCTGGCAGGGGAGACAACTGCTAAGTAGGAGGTTATGTCACACGATTGCGAGGAAAAATAAAGCAAGGTCAGGGACTAACGGGTGAATAGAGGAAGGTGCAATTTTACGCAAGGTAATAGAGGAAGGCATCCTGACAATACGACATTTGAGGAGAATGAGTGAAAAAGAAGAGCTAGTGGTCATGTGTTCCAAGCATAGGGAACAGCAGGTCCACTGTCACGGAAGTGGGCTTTGCGGGGGGGTGGCAGCAAATGCATGGTGTGGCTGGACAGGTAGTCGGCAGCTAGGTCATACCAGGCTCTTGAAGGAGGAATAAGGACTTTCTACTTTATTCCCATTAAAATGGAAACTCAAAGGGTTTTTTCTTTTCCTCCCCCCCCCCTTGAAAAAAAAAAAAGATTTTATTTATTTATTTGAGAGAGAGCAGAGGGAGTGGGAGGCAGAAGAAGAGGGAGAAGCAGGGTGTCCAGGGAGCAGGGAGACCAACCTGGGACTCGATCCCAGGACCCTGAGATCAAAACCCAAGAAAAAGGCAGATGCTTAACTGACCGAGCACCCAGGCACCTCCTCAAAGGGTTTTTTTAAATAGGAAACTAACACTTTGATGACTGTTACTATTACTTTTTCAACCAAGAAAATCCATTAAAAACAATTAAAACTAATAAGAAAGGTTTGCAATGTGGATGATTAAATAATCAACACCAAAAATCAATAGCTTTTATATCTCATAGTTATATACCCAATGAATTATTTTTACTATTTCTCAATAATAAAGCTTAGAGGAACAGAGGATTTAATTTTAACATTACTGTTGAAATGACTCCATGGCAAGATCTTTCTTTATGTTAGGAACAAAATATTTTAAAGTAAGTCTCTATAACAATTTGATTTCCCCAAAAGGTTTAATTAAAAAAAATCAAAATAAAATAAAATAAGTTTTTTTATAATAAAATTAAATAAACAAAATAAAATTAAAAAAATCATAATCCCTGCAAAAATCATAGCGGTATATTCACAATTGTTTTTGTAATCAACTTGTAAACAAATCAGTTTTAAACAGTATAAATACCTCATCAGAATAGGAAACAGATCGGCTCGGTGGGCTGTTTTCACTACTGTATTGTCTTCAGAAATGCTAAAATGTACAATCTCTTCCTTAAAACTTTTGTCTTCAAGCAATCTTTGTAAGTTTTCCCTTTAAAAATGGAATACAGCACAAATCATCACTTAATAATCAATGGTACTTTAAAAAAATGCAATGTAGTACAGTAATATGTATAACAGAAATTGGAATATCTATGTTGATATGAAATGAAATAAGAATATCTATGTTGTGGTTGACACCTGTAAAGGAAAATTTTCACAAAATGACAAGTTTTCAAATTTTAAAAGGTAAAAGTGATTATGAGGAATTAAGACTTAGCAATAATTCAGCTGTTTAAAAGAGATTAATATAAAAGCTTTCTTCAGTTCTTATTGAGAGTGAATCATTATGATTCCCTAAGTAATCATTAAGATTTTGACATTACTAAAGCAACAAGAAATGATATAACCTTCTCAACACATACTTATCAATTAGTAGTCTCTTTACTACCTTATTATCTAAAAAGGAACAATTTTTAAAACACAAGAAAAGAAAAATTTTTAATACACAAACACACTTTCAATTTTCATTTCTTATCTGAAAATAGCATTATGACTATAGTAGAAAAAGGAAATTTCCAGGCCTTCAGAAAATTATTTTAGAAAAGGCTCTCAAGGCAGAAAGATAAAAAACCAGCCAAGGAAAGCGCATTTCTTTAGCTTCGAATAACTTACCTGTAAGGGAGTATATGTGGATGCTTATATGTCATTATACAATCCAGGGTTATTTTTTGCACCATTTGATCTTGATGTAGCAACAACTAAGAATGATATTTTATAAAATAAATTAATGAAGTCACATATACACACACCATGGGATAGTAATTTACTTGAGTTAATTTGCTAAACTAGGTTTCTTATCATCTAAATTTTTAGATGTGGGTTAAAGCTGATTGCTGACAAGAGCCTTACATCTTCCTGGAGGTACAGCATGAATAGAATACATGCTAAATAGAACTAAATGGAAACAAAACTCTGACCCCTGAATCCCACATGACAGACCCTCCAAATCCCTTCATAAATTTGAGTTTACAGCAAGGCTGGTCCTGTGATGAGGGAAAGCTCCCGCAATGCTGTGAAAGCTATAGCGGTCAGTAAGATGCCAGGAAAGAAGACCCTGGGATAGAGCCTAAGAATTCTGCTTCTTGCAGTTTTGAACTCCAGCTTTATAAACAAACTGTATCTGAATTATGGGCAGAACAAAGATAATTTCTGCTGAAATCATGTAAGTTCCACCTAAAAAACATCCAGATGAAGAAAGGAAATTTTGTTTCCCCAGATGGCTTAGAATGACATCCAATGTTTACTCTGCTTCTGACATTAAATTTTTTCTGCAATCTTTTCTGTAACTGAAGATCTTGTTATTGTGAATGCAACAGATTCTTATTCCAACTATCAGCTTTCACTCAGTGTAATAGATCCCGAAATCCCAGCACTGCATAAGCACTACCTAGAAGCGAAAAGTAGCTACCTTTTTCTGGCATAACCTCCACTGTTAATACAGCTGATCAATGTTTAGTCACCCAAAATTTCTTTAAAATTAACAATTATTAGTACAGTCTAAAACTGTTTCTCAGGACATAGAAAATAATTATTAATTTTTAAAACACTGTACTTAAAATGCACACACGGGCCCTACTCACCAACAATTATTAAAAATCTAAAAATGATTTTGGTAAAGTAAATGAATGACAGAAAAGTCAAAAAGAATGGCTGTGACAAGGATTTATTTTGCTTACCTGAAGATACAGCTCATATAATTTGGATTCCAGGTACAAGGCTCGTGGATTTGAAAACTTAGAGAAAACTTGTAAATGAGCAATTAATTGCCTAAAAAAACAAAACCAAAAACCATAGGTTAATACAGAATTAAAGAACAGAGACTTCCTTTTTTTCTTTTTTAGCCAGAGGGAGAGAGAGCACATGCATGCGGGGTGGGGTGGGGGCACAGGGAGAGGGAGAGAGAATCCCAAGCAGGTGTAACACCCAGTGTGGAGCCCAATGCAGGGCTCTATCTTGTGAGCCTTAGTTTATGACCTGAGCTGAAATGAAGAGTTGGATGCTCAACTAACTGCCACCCAGGTGCCCTCAGAGGTCTTCTTTCCTTTTTTTTTTTTTTTAAAGATTTTATTTATTTATTGGAAACAGAGAACATGACAGAGAGAGCACGAGCCAAGGAGGAGGGGCCGAGGGAGAGGGAGAGGCAGACTCTGTTGAGCAGGGAGCCCAATGTGGGTCTCAATTCCTAGACCCCTGAGATCATGACCTGAACTGAAGGCAGATGATTAACTGACTGAGCCACCCAGGCACCTCATCCCCAGAGATTTTCTTAAGATGACAGTGCCCATCAATTTTAGTCTTTTCTGACAAATATACCAAATGCCTGCTAACTATACAAAGAAGCTTAAATTATTCTCCAGAAATTCTAACTCTCAGGCTGCCTTCCCCTGAAATCCAGGCTGCCCCACTCCAGAAAATCATTCAGGATGTGTTCAGAATGCCTTAAATTAAACCAGACACAGGAAGAATTAATCAAAACAGTGATATATTTGCAAAGTTGAACACAGAAAATTTCTGGAATGATTCCTTATCTAGTTTCTATGCAATAGACAGGAAGGTGGTAAAATATATTCTTCCTCATTTTCATATGACATAAACACTGATGTCAGGAAGCAGAGATCCATATTTTGATAACCACAGCTTTTGCTTACTAAGAAGGAAGAAGAAAGAACAACACACTGTGGTCAAAAGTTAAATATGGAGATGTGACTCCAAGCCAATGACATCATCCACTACAAGAGACCAAGAGAGCTTCTACTATAATTACTCACTTGACTTCTTCCAGAAAGCTTTAAAAATACTTAGGAAACAAACTGTTTTCTCTCTGTTTAAAATTGATAAGATGTATTAGGGCTTTAAAGAAAAAACCCAAATGAATAAATTCTTAACAATTTGGAGAGGTTTTATTTCCCTGTCTCAGGAACAAAAGCAGGGAGAATGAAGAGACAGAAACCAAGCAGCATTGTGTGGTATTGACTTTGAGTAAAGTGGCTGAATGCTTCAGAGTCTCATTTTCCTCATCTTGACAAAGACAAGATCACCTGGACTTTGTAAGGATTGAATGAAAAAATAAGAGTTGCAGGGCCTCTGTTCCTAAGAGTTTAGTAAATAATGCTCTTCTTTGCTCTTGGGCAGAAAAATGCACAACTGTAAAAATCCTACGGTTAGGGGCGCCTGGGTGGCTCAGGCGGTTAAGCGTCTGCCTTCGGCTCTGGTCATGATCCCAGGGTCCTGAGATAGAGCCCCGTGTCAGGCTCCCTGCTCAGCGTGGAGTCTGCTTCTCCCTCTCCCTCTGCAGGCCCCCTCCTCATGCACTCTCTCACTCTGTCAAATAAATAAATAAAAATCTTAAAAAAAAAAAATCCTACTGGTTATTACAGGGAAAATAATCTGGAAGTTATGACCTTTTTACATATGATACAGAAATGGGGGTAAGGTAGCATTTCTGCTTATATTTAGCTTAAATGCCTATGATGGTTAGTCTTATGTGTCAACTGGTATAAATTATAGTATTTAATCAGAACATTAAATTACATGTAATGAAAGACTAATCTATGTATTGCAATTAAGTATTTTGTAGATGTTCACACTTAAAATCAGTTGACTTTAAATAAAGAGGATTAAGCAGAGTTGCACAGTGGAAGTATGCTGGGCCCATAAATAAAGAGGATTACCCCCAATAATGTGGATCAGCCTCATCCATGAGGTCTGAAGAGCAAGAAGTGGTGTTTCCCAGAGAAGAAGGAATTCTGCCACAAGACTGTGGCATAGAAATCCTAGTCTGTGAATTTTGTACTCAAGACTATAGCACTGGATCCTTCCTAATTTTCCAGCCTGCTGTCTTGCCATACAAATTCTGGACCTGTTGGCTCCCATAATCATGTGAGTCAATTCCATAAAATAGATCTCTTTATCCACACACACACATACAAACACACACACACACACACACACCACACATACACACACCCCTTCATCCTCTTGGTCTGCTTCTCTGGAGAGCTCTGACTGATACAATGTCCCTATACACTTACCACTGAGTCACTACAGTTTTACTTTTAATTTTTAATTTTTTAATTTTTTATAAACATATATTTTGATCCCCAGGGGTACAGGTCTGTGAATCATCAGGTTTACACACTTCACAGCACTCACCAAAGCACATACCCTCCCCAATGTCCATAATCCCACCCCCCTCTCCCAAACCCCCTCCCCCCAGCAACCCTCAGTTTGTTTTGTGAGATTAAGAGTCACTTATGGTTTGTCTCCCTCCCAATCCCATCTTGTTTCATTGATTCTTCTCGTACCCACTTAAGCCCCCATGTTGCATCACCACTTCCTCATATCAGGGAGATCATATGATAGTTGTCTTTCACTACAGTTTTACAAATAAACTTTTAAAACTTTCTTTCAAAACATCCGTTCCTTCCCCCCAACATTATATTTTTATGAGCCATGTAGCCTTAAAGAGCCAAAGAGAGGGGCACCTGAGTGGCTCAGTCAGTTAAGCATCTGACTTGCGATCTCAGCTTAGATCTTGATCTCAGGGTTGTTGAGTTCAAGCCCCACCTTGGGCTCCACGCCCAGGGTGGAGACTATAATAAAAAAAAAAAGTCAAAGAGAACAGAAACCAGTTTCCATGTTTTCAATAAATACTTGCCAGTGAGAAGCATATTCCATGAAAGATTATAAATTTGGGATTATGAATGTACTGAGGTGGCCCTAGGAATGTGATTACCAATTTACTTACATTTTCAATGGCATATGTTAGCAATATTCTAAGTTTTGCTACAAGGGGCAGAAAAATTAAGATGTGGACCTCATCCTTAGAGACTTTCTGATTTACAAGGCAGATCTATAAAAAATTAACGAATATCCAAGGAAAGGAGAGGCACCATGATAGAGGCATGGATGGCTCTTCGAAAGTCTGAAGCCGAGTTAAGAGAACTTTCAGTTTAGGAGACAAGAAAAGCTTCAGTGAAGAAGTAGCACAGGAATTGTTTCTGGAAGTATAAGCAGAATTTCAGCTGGCAGAAATGAGTCAAGAGCATAGCAGAAAGGGGAGCACACAGCAAAGGTCTAGGAGTGAGAAACGAAGAGGCATGCCTGGATAGATAGCTTATGCATTTGTTCATCAAAGATGAGGACTCATCTTCTGCTAGCTACTTGCTGAGGACATGAAGCACAAAATAGCAGTCTTTGTCTGACAGGGAGTAGGAGGGGACAGAACGCTCAAGAGATCTGCCAGGGAGAAACAGAAGGAACTACAGTTTCAGGACGTGCGGCCACGTTCTTTCTTGCCCCGGGGCCTTACACACTGTTTCCAGAGGCTGGCAGAGTCTGTCCCTGCCCCAGCTGCCTGGCCGACTTTCATCTTTCAGCGTCAGTGGGGCCCTCTCCTTTTTAACAGTCTTCTAGTGGTAAAATAAGTCACTTTTTTAGTACATTCCTATAATGCCTTTTTGTTGTTGTTGTTGTTGTTTTTATATCTGTCCTGTCCTTGAACTCCTTTAGAAATACTTCTGTGAAAAAATTCGACCAAGCATCAGACTGTGCTTCCTATGCAGTGCAAGCTAAGTACCCTTCATCTTTGCAGCCCAACCGTTAGCAGAAGGCACTCAATACCGCTGCTGAATGGACGAACCAATAAATGGCTTGTGGGAAGACTCAACAAATGCGTGCATCAGACTGAGATCCTAAGTTTTAAAATAACACGGTAGCACCAGTACACTGGATCCTTGCTGCCCCAATGCAGTCTTCAAGTATGCTGCAAGAACTTCTGAAAGCCTGATCACCTCCACTCTTTCCAAGGTTTCTTAACAATTTAGGTAAATGAACAACCCACAGAACAGGAAAGAGAATGTAGAAGCATGAGGAAAAAAAGGCAGCCAGGCAAGAACTCAAAAGGCCAAGTAAAAGTGCTGACACGTTTATTTATAAGAGAAGAGATGTTCCATTATGTGGTCCCCCAGCACAGAAACACGACACCTGGTGCCATCAACGTGAAGGACAAAGGTCAAAGAGCATTCAAACACTCCAGGCCCACTGCTCTCAATGTAGAAACAACTTATGATTAGATGACCCCCAAAGTCCCTCCAATTCTAACAGTCTGAGGCTAAATAAGAAAAAAATAATAACAAGCAAGTAACCAAAAAACTCTGAAGACTGTAAAAGACAGTCTCCAGGATATATAGCACTTAGGTAAGTAATTATCTGGGTGGTTCACCTTGTCCAAGGCTCTGTCGCACACAGGCCATCAGAGGTTTTTTCCCATTTCTCCTAGAACCTTGGACTTATGGTCTGTCAGCAGCGCTGAACTTACTTTGCTGCAGCTCTTCTTGTCTTTTTCTTCTGTGAGGGTTCATCCACGGGCGCCACCTCTTCCTCCAGCTCTTCGGCATCTCCAGCAGCAGGTTCCTCTCCTACTTCTTCTGCTGCCTCGCCTTTGGCTTTCCTTCGCAGATCCTGGGTTGGAGCCACTTGCAGGTCTGCCGGGTAATACTCATTGCTATAGTGGAAAGAGAGGAAGCCGAATTTCCTCACTCTGTTCATGGCAGCTGGATGCACGGCCACGGTTCAGAGTCAGGCACTGAGGAGTCATCAGCGGCACTTTAGCCATGCCTCCTCACGTTAGTCTTTTTTTATTCAGCCCCGCTTAAGTACCCTGTTTGACAAACCTACCATTAATGGCAGTTATGCTTTTAAAAATCCCACTGTTAAAAATATTTTGGACTGAGTTGAAATCAGTGTCCCTGTTTCTGGAACCATAACTGGAGGAAGTGGTGTAGGGTAGGATTATATTAAATAACTAATTAAAGTATAGCATTAAGAACATGTTGGTCACTTTCCACCAGAAACATTCTGCTTTGCCAATGTCCTTCTGCAAAAATACAGTGCTGCAACGAAATTCAGTCCTCTGGATGTGGTCTGGTAAGACAGATGGAATGGTCAACTCTGTTGCTTTAGGGGGCAGTCACAACATGACACAGACTCAAACTGAACGTACAAGCCATGAAAATCAGCAAGTTTTTACCTTTTGTCTCTTCAAACCAAGCTTGTGCAATTGGTATTCACATTTATTTTTATTAAATTCTATCCCTTTAATTGTGGCCCACTGTTTTAAGTAACTAATATCATCTTGAAGGCTGTCACATAGTGCTCTGGTTTTGTGTCACTTTAATTCATTCATTCAGCAGTTATTCATAGGTCTTCACTCAAAAATAAACTGATAAAATAACATGTTTGAGGACAGCAACTTATCAACACATAGAAGAAACTCCAGGTTAACACATGTTAAACTCCAGGTTAGTACTTTAAATGATACCTGGAGAGCTGGGATGCTAAACCATATTCAGCTTTGTATTCTCACCCAGCAGGATCCTGCACTTAACACATTAAAAATGGATGAGTGAATTAAAATGAACAAAGTTGCTCTGTCAGTTATAAACCATACCATCATCTACTTAATGACATCCCTGCTATATTCTCAACACTCAATTAACCTTACAGGACATATTTGTTTAAACCTTTTCTTCATGAACAGCATGTTCACTCATGTTTGTTAAGTGAGATAACTCACACAGAGTGCTTATAAGAGTGCTCCTAGTACACAGCAAGTACTCATTAAACGTCACCTATTATCGGTGTATTATTGTCGTTGTTAGTCATTCGTTGTTAGTCATTCTTACTTCTGCTTTGGTTCCTTCAAAGAACGGTTACAAGGGATTCACAAGCTCTAATACTGAATTATTTGAAACATATTTAGATATATAAATGTCAGATCAAAAACTAAAATATAAAATAAAATAAAAGCCCATAATATATTTTGAAGTTGGAATTAAAGGTGACATTTGAGTTTTTACTTGGCTTGGATCATCTATAAAAGTACTCGCTACAGGTAATCATTGCCAACTAATTTTAAATATTTTAAAAAATTGTGTATCTTTTAAAAAAAAATTGTGTCTTTGGTCTCTAAGTCTTCTTAAACTCAAAACCACTTGCTTTTACAGGCTCCTCTCTCCATCTCTAATAATCCGTTTGTAATCTACTTCTTTCTTAGGGAATAATTTGGAAACTTAACATGGTAAGAAATTTATTTGCTAGTAACACTCTTAGTCCTAGCTTGCATAAGCATAGCTCTATGCACACAAAACAAATAATAAATATTATTTTAATGATCTTCAAAACAAGGCAAAGAAGCTAAACATCACTATTTTCACTATTAAAGCCTGAGGAGTCAGGTGAAAAACCATTACTCTTCTCCCATGGTATCTACTGATCAGCCCGAATCTTTGCTTATAACCTTTGCCAGAATGAATTATTCATGTAAACTTTTCTACTTATGCATTGGATCCTATCTTAACTATTCAATGACATGACTCCAGAAATTTTATTCCCTTTCTTGCATTACATATCCCCCCTATCCGTCCCCCCGCCCCCCCACCTTCTGGATCATTCATACCAGTATTATACAGATATATGATGTCTGAATCTTAAATAGCAACCTAGCAAAATCAGCTCTCTGCTCCCACATCTCCCTCCACCCGTCTGCTTCTTTTCTGTAAGAACTGTCTATACTTGCTGTTTTCATTTTTCTTCTTCATTTCTTTTTAATCTCATTTTAATCAGGCTTTCATCCCTACCAGGTTAACCAAAACAATTCTTGTTAAGGTCACTTCTAAAGCCAACGGTCAAGCCTTATGCTTCATCTGACTGATGCCTCAGACACGTTTGGCCCAACTGATAACTACCTCATTGAAATACTTTTTTTTCACTTGGCTCCTGAGGTACTATGAAGTCTTGGTTCCTCCTCTGTCGCTCTTTCCTGGCTTCCTTTGCTGGTTCCTTATCTCCAACCTCTGAATATCAGTATCAGTCTTCGGAAGTCCTCTCTCTCTGCATTTGCACTTTAGGTGTGGCCTCATTCAGGCTCTCCTAACTTAAAAAAATCACCTGTATACTGATGATCCTCAAATTTATAATCTTTAGGCCAAACCTGTCCCTTCAGCTCAAAACTCCAAACTCAACTGCCCACTTAACACCCCTACTTAGATGTCTATTCAATATCCCAAACTGAACACGTCTAAAAATGAACTCCCAATCTTCCCCACAAGCGTGCAAACATGCAAACATCTGCAATCCTCTCAATCTCAATAAATGGTGACTCTCTTCTTCCAGTCACTCAGATCAAACCCTTAAGACACATGCCTAGGGGCACCTGGGTGGCTCAGTGGGTTAAGCCGCTGCCTTCGGCTCAGGTCGTGATCTCGGGGTCCTGGGATCGAGTCCCGTATCGGGCTCTCTGCTTAGTAGGGAGCCTGCTTCCGCCCCCTCTCTCTCTCTACCTACTTGTGATCTCTGTCTGTCAAATAAATAAATAAAATCTTTAAAAAAAAAAAAAAAAAAGACACATCCCTAGTTCCTCCCTTCCACCCTCCAGGCCATACTCCTGCCCCCAAACACCCATACTTCTAATCTGTTGGCTGACCACACCCCATAGGCTGACCGGGTTGCAATCCTTCAAAAATATTTTTTACTGAATTAAAATCCAAGAATATCCAGAATTCAACTACCTTTCATCAGTTGAGCTATGTACAAGGTTTAACTAGTACCTGGTACCTTGGTCAGGTCACCATCATTTCTCGCCTGGACTTTTATAATCTCTGAAACTTATCTCTCTGCTCTGGCCAACCTACAGTCTATTCTCAATATGACAGTTAGAAAAATCCTCAAGAAAATTTAAGTCATGCCATCCCTCTATTTAAACCTTCTAATGGTTTCCCATTTCACTAAGAGAAAAAAACAAAGTCCTTTACAATCACTTAAAGGCCCTACACAGTTTGGTCTCCTGTTAAGTTTCTGCCCTCATTTCCAACTGCTTTCTCCCCAGGGTCACTGCTACAGCCACTGAGACTTCCTGGCTGATCCTTGAACAAACCAAGCATGTTGTGTTTTGTAGCCCACTTAAACTACACCTAGGGCATTTTCCCATATAAATGAAATGCTACTAGAAAAGATACTTTTTATTGAATGATTAGTACAGTTCTGTACATCACATCCCTTATCTTTAGAGTTTTAAAGTAATCCGACTCTCACACAGCCTACCTAGTCACAATTAAACAATGCTCCAGAAAGTTATTGTTATTCTTTCAGAGTACATTCCCTCAGCATTCTGGGAAACATCAGGAGGCTCACAACAGAGTGGCTGGGCTTGGGTTACTGGAAGATAAAGCCCCAGGCAGGAAATAAAATAACAAACAGGGCAAGAAACAACAAGGACATTATACATTGATCGAATTCAACACGGCCTTTCTTATTTTGTAACCTGTAATTTTTATTTTTAGATTTTTAAATTTAACCTGGAATTTTTATTAACATCATTCATAGGCTGGTGAGAATCTGACTCCTTTAAAATTAAGTGGTGACAAAAACTAGTTCTCTGAGAGCCAGTGCTAAACAGATATGTCCATGATTTGAAAACATGACTGACATTTAAAAACACTCAGGCTACTTAGAAGCTTAAGACTTCATATCTTTTCTTCACACTCTACCAGGGATGTTCCTAGGAAGGAATACTTACTTGATAAATCTCAAGAAAAGTGGGGAGAGCTCCCTGGACCGTGGCTCTACCCTCTCTGGGAATTTTGCCAGAGCTCGCCAGAGCAAAAAACGAAAGTTGGTATGGTCCAGTCTTTCCTGACAGTCAGTTTTCAATGCCAACTGTTTATGATAAAGAGCTCCAACATCTCCTTCCTGAGTCTGCTCCCAACTTTCATCTCCAATGGACTTCTCATCTCTGACATCATTTTGCAGCTCTTTCTCTGCAAGGAGAAAAGTCATCAGAACCACTAGAGAAATGTTATTATTTGTCCTATGTGTTTCCTCAAGTGAGGACTTTTCTTTTTCTAATATATGAGGAAACAATAAATTATATCTGAAGGTTTTTACCAAGTAATTATTTCTCATTTGTTTCCCCATTCATGTGCAATAAAGGAGTAAACAATTAAATAAACCACCTCTTTTCTTCCCAACCTACCCTTTACTTCCCCTTACATACCAGCATGTATAGCTGCTTTTTCTAGATGTTCATAGTAGACTTTCCAAAATTGCTTATTTTCCATTTCATATGCATGGGAACTAAAAGAAAAGATCACAGAACAGAATATGTGCTATAATCCTTTTTAAAAGACCTCTCACTGGAGAAAAAAAAAAGTGAAAAGATACAACTAAAACTTAATTAGGTTATCCCTGAATATAGGGCTTAAACAATATTTGTACTTCTTTATATTTTTCAAAATGCTTGCACTGAGCAGGAATTATTATTATTAACTTGAATATAACCGACACACAATATTAGTTTCAGGTGTACAACTTAGTGACTTCACAAATTTATTATTTTATGTTATGCTTGCCACAAACGTAGCTGCCACCTGCTCCATTACATGGCTATTATAATTTCACTGACTGTATTCCTTATGCTCTGTCTTCTGTGACTTATTCATTCAAAAACCGCAAGTCTGTATTGCTCACTCCCCTTCACCCATTTTGCTCAGTCCCATTCCCTCCCCTCTGGCAACCATCAGTGTGTTCTTTGTATTTATAGGTCTAATTCTGCTTTTTGTTTATTTCTTTTGTTGTTTTTTTAAGATTCCATTTACAAGTGGAATCATCTGATATTTCTTTCTCAGTCTGACTTATTTCACTTAGCATAGGACCTTCTAAGTCCACCCACATTATCTCAAATGGCATGATCTCCCTCTTTTCCATTGCTGTATAATATTCTATAGTATACATACACCACATCTTTCTTTTTTTTTTATTTTTTTTTTTATTTTTTATTTATTTATTTATTTGACAGAGAGAGAGATCACAAGTAGGCGGAGAGTCAGGCAGAGAGAGAGAGAGAGAAGCAGGCTCCCGCTGAGCAAAGAGCCCGATGCGGGGCTCGATCCCAGGACCCTGAGATCATGACCTGAGCCGAAGGCAGCGGCTTAATCCACTGAGCCACCCAGGCGCCCCACACCACATCTTTCTTATCCATTCATTTACTGATGGACAACTTAGGTTGCTTCCCTATCTTGGCTACTGTAAATAATGTTGCAGCAAACATGTATCTTTTTGAACTAGTGTTTTTGTTTTCTTTGGTAAATTCCCAGTAGTGGAAACACTGAATCATATGGTATTTCTATTTTTAATTTTTTGAAGAGGAATTATTTTTATACTCATAAAATACTAAAGGGTATTTTTAAAAATCTAAGCAGATTCCTATAAGTAGACTATTTTTAAAGGTACAATATAATGGGAACAGGGCATCAGGCATGAGGTATATGACACAGTAAAGAAAGGAGAGGACTTGAGAGAAAATTGTTCAAAGCTAATGTTAAGTGTTGGTTTTTCTGCCACCAAATCAAAATATATTTATTGTTAACAAAAAGGCAAATAAAAACTACATGAAACATGCATACCTTTCAAAATTTGAAGAGAAGAATCACGTAAATGTTTATATTATCTCGTATCTTAGCAACATTAGCTCAAAATGTTTCAATTCTTTCTGCCAATAATTTTCCAAGAATATGATTTTTTTTTCCTGTTCCTAATATTTTATTGGTTACCTCTAGGCCTGTACTTAACCAAATGGACTCCAAGGAGGGGGTCAACATTCACCAGCACCCGTTTTTTTTTTGTTGTTGTTGTTTTGTTTTTTTTACATTTGGAGATTAGATACCATCTTTAATAATGCCACAGCCCAATACCTTTTTATTGCTATACCGGGTTGTGATTAAGAGTGTGTGTGTATGTGTGTCTATGTTAGGTGTTTCTGTTCCTGAATAGATGAGGGGCCAGTAGAGACTCTTACGCAGGTCTTAGCCAACAGTTCTACCGAGCAGCAACTGAAGACAGTCTCCATAGTGACACAGGCTGAACTCCTGCCTCCCTTTTTCCTGGCTACTTTTTTCATGCATTCTGAGGCCCGTGACAGTCCAGATTAAAGGGCTTCTTAGCAAAGATCAGTTTCCAGTTCCTAGTCATCCCTGCCTCTGACCACAGGGATGTCCCTGGGTAAAACAGAGATTGTTAGGGAAAGGTGGATAACTATTATACTGAATTATATATGCTGTTGACTATACATGACAAATAAACCAGTTTTCAGATAGATGTACCCAAGAGGGAGACAGCCAACTAGCCATGGAGAACATTAAAGGCATTCAGTAAGTGAGAAACCAACATTTTTGACAGTGGGCTATTGGTAACACATGTATCAGATTCTTCCTTAAGTGCAATAAACAAAATTAAGAAGTTGATGTAAGGAAGGCCTTGTTTTCAGCATAATGGTTTGATGGTTCTTAAAGGCAGACATATCAGTTCCAAATTGGAAAGAGATTTGTTTACTCTACTTCTATCAGATAAGAACTAATGGTTAGGGTTCTGAGAAGTCACACATGATGTATTTCTAATCTGACAAAAAGCCAGAGTACCATCTGAAGACAAATGCCTACAAAAGGACAGACTACATACGAGACACAATATATGTACTTTCTATATGATTATCCCTTTTTAGAGCTGAAGGAATTTTGGACACTAGACAACTAGGGGTTTTTTTTTGTTTGTTTTGTTTTTTAATTTTTTATTTTTTATAAACATATATTTTTATCCCCAGGGGTACAGGTCTGTGAATCACCAGGTTTACACACTTCACAGCACTCACCAAAGCACCTACCCTCCCCAATGTCCATAATCCCACCCCCTTCTCCCAACCCCCCTCCCCCCAGCAACCGTCAGTTTGTTTTGTGAGATTAAGAGTCACTTATGGTTTTAGACAACTAGGGTTTTAAAAAGTCCTTATTTTTGAACTGAAGTGTGGCTCACTGATTCAATATATATAAAATTAAATTTTGTAATTATTCTATAGTATCTTGTCACTGTAAAAAAAATTCAACAATATAGATGTATCATATAAAGTAAAAAGAGAAAGTCCTCCAAAGTTATTTCACTTCACAAAGAAACATTCACAGAACATTTGAACTGTTAAGAAATTTGGAGAGAATAGAGAGAATAACTGATGTTTTCTTTTTCTTTACTCTGCCCCGGAAGAATTGGAGCTACAGATACTATACACACCCATTCATTTAAATCACACCTAGAAGAAGTATAATAGTGGCCTGATCACTCTGCCATAGTTAAAAATGTAACGGCTTCATCTGTTTAACCCATGCTTACCTTATGAGTTCAATGACAGGATCCCAGAGGGCACTGAAATTAACATACAACATCCCTATTAAATAACGAAGTGGCACCTGCAATGATAGGAGGCAAGTTCAGTAAATGGGTAATAAACTACAATAGAACACGCCAAAATACAAATATCCCAATTCAGACAACCGGAGGTTGTAAGGAAGCATGTGCTTTAAGGAACAAGTTGTAGGTACCAATCCAAAATTCCAACCCTCCCCAAAACATCGCTTGCTATTTTTTTTTTAAGACTCTATTTATTTATTTGACACACAGACAGAGATCACAAGTAGGAAAAGAGGCAGTCAGAGGTTGGGGGAAGCAGGCTCTCCGCTGAGCAGAGAGCCCGACTGATCCCAGGACCCTGAGCAAAGGCAGAGGCTTAACCCACTGAGCCACCCAGGTACCCCATATCACTCGCTATTTAACAGAGAAGAATCACTAAAGCAAATTCAAACTCACTCAAGATGTTCACAAAGGACATAGCATTTGAATCAACAGACTTGACTCACAATTAAATTCCTACCTACCAAACACTGCTCTTACTCTCACCTTATATATAGGACAAAACCTGAGCAGTAAACATAACAAAAACCCAAGACAGTACACTGTGAATGGCAGCTGGGGCTTTGCAAGCAGATGGCTGAGTTTTCAATACTAGGCATTAAAGGCAGTTCAGAGGGTGGCAAGTTTTCTCAGTTGCCTTGAGCACAACCGTCATGCTAGGGAGGCATCATATAGAATGGTAGTTCTAATAATATTTGGGGGTGAGATATTCATTACTATTTTAGCAGGAGAGCCCTTTTCTAAAATGAAACAACACAGGATAGTAATATATCAAACAGGTTAAGAGCGGAACCGCTCTGATCTAAGGGGAATGCTTCCACTTGGCCTTCCTCCTAAAGGGAACTGTGACCTATCTCCAAGGGTCATGGATGAAAAATCCCCAATTCCAAAGGTAGAGGCCTGACATCCTGAGGTGGTGAACAAATCTGGAGAAGAATATCAAGTTTTAAACTTTAAACTCCTGTTGCCACTTCCTACCTATCTTCACATATTTTACACCTATTCAGGAGAACAGAGGAGAGTAAATTCATTCCACTTTGAAAAAGTCTGCAGAGCCATATAATTCAAACCATCTAAGAAAACTGGAGATTTATCTAGTTTAAAAAATGTTTTTAACTACTTGATAGCCTTCTCTTTTCAAAAGCCAGCAAGGGGCACCTGGGTGGCTCAGCGGTTAAGTGTCTGCCTTCGGCTCAGGTCATGATCTCAGGTCCTAGGATCGAGCCCCGCATCGGGCTCTCTGCTCAGCAGGGAGCCTGTTCCCCACCTCTCTCTGCCTGCTTCTCTGCCTACTTGTGATCTCTCTCTCTGTCAAACAAATAAATAAAATCCTTAAAAAATTATTTTTAATAAGCCAGCAAAACAGACCATAAAGTATAAATTAAGTTTAAAAAAACATGGACACTGTTTTATACCTCCTGTAATGGCCCATCAGGGATTGCGGCCTGCACCACATCATGTCTTAGTTTTCTCAAATGAAGAAGCTTCTCTCTGTAATCGCTCACAGTTGCTGGGACAAGTTCTGCCTGGCGTAATATAGCAAAGGCAGACTGACGCTCTGAGAGCCCATCATCCTAAGTGAATGGAGAAAACCAAGGAGGTAGATCAGTACTTTGACTTCGCAGAAAGACCATGAAATGTGGCCAAAGTTCTAAAAAAGGGAAACTAGGCTACGTTAATGTTTTTAAATTAAATAAGCAACACTTTTTTTGGTAAATGATTAATTTTTCCTCATAGCATTTCCATTTTGGTAGTTAATTTAAGATTAACGTTTAGCATAGAAATGACCACTGAAAACTAGGAAACTTATTCTCAAAGTGATTAAAATCGATTGGCCATATTTGTTGAAATAAAAATGTGTACATATACTTCCACTCTACAATTCTACTTTTAGAAGTAGTAATTTGCTTTATGGGATTATTTCCCTATTATCAACAAAAGGATGCTCACTCCCCTTTTACTGGAAAAGCTGAAAACCTACAAACGTCCCACCTAAGCATCTCCATCAACAGAGAGCTGGTTATGCAAGATATTTTAAACTATGATATACTGTTCAAACTTCAAAAGAAAGGAAGTAAACCTCGACGTGCTATATGACAAAACCTCCATGATGCCATTTATTTAAAATATACATGTGGATACAAAAATCTGAAAGAATATTCACCAATTACCTGTGAATTTTCAGTGTGGGCAGGAGTAAGAATTACAACAAAATTTTCAGGTTTTAAGATAGATATTTATAAAATAGTGTTTGAGTTTTCTGCAAAAGTGTCATTTTGGAAATAAAAAAGAACTGCATTTTTAAAAAGCTATCCAAATCAACAGTTAAAATACCTCCATCGGTTCTGGAAGTCGAACTTCAAAATGGTTTAGGATCCTTATTGTCAAAAGCCGAATCTGGAGAAAGTAAAAGGCATGTTTCAAATTCTAAAGTTTACACATAAGAAACTGATTTACAGCCAGTGAGATCTAAGTGTTATAGAATAAGGGAAATATTCCACTGTCAATAGATACATGTTACTCTATCCCTTACTTCATATTAGAAACCAACCAACACTTTATTCAAATAGTATATGGAACAATTTAATGGCCAGAAGAGACTAGAAGATAAAGTTGCTCATGGAACAATGTTTTTCTTTCAACTATGACACTATAAGCATCTCTATCAATAAGTACAAAGAATTGGATTAAGTTTATAATTTTGATGTAACTAGTGATTTTTATTTGTATGTTAACATATTTAGGTATTTTTGTATACCTGATCACACAGCAGAATCACATGGGGGCTTTAAAAAATGATGCAGATTTTTCAGTTTCAGCCCTACTGAGTCAGAATTCTAGCCTGCGAGGACTCAGAATTTGTATTTCCATTAAGTTCCCCAATTAAACCTGTTGCAATCAATTTGTAAGGTCAGTGTTTAGGAATCACTGCATTAAAAAGAAATCATCCCACAGCAGCATTTTCTGATTAAGGATTCTGACAACCACTGGCAACACATACAGAATCAAAAGATGAGAGACTGAGGACACATCACAAAACACCATTACCTTGGATATACCACTTGAAATGTTTGCTTGTAACTTGGGAAATAATTCCATTAAAGCTTCCTCAGAAAGTGGCCCTTTGCAGCCACATAAGGATAATCTCTGATAATAGAGATCAGCTAACAGCAACACAGATGGCTCCAAAGGAAATGTTCTGCAACAAGATATTTATTAGATCCAACCTGCACCATATAGTCGATTATTTGGACTATAATAAAACTACAGAAAATTACGACTGATGAAGAAACTATAAAAGGGACCAGGTAAAAGTTTAATGAGGACACTTAGTGTCATTTTAAAGATAAAGAATCTGAGGTCTTGCAAAGTGAGTAATGCGGTCGAGGATGACAAGCATTCACATGTATCCTATCTCTGTGGGAGTTGCAGAGGGATGTTTTCTCAGAGAAAGAGCACAAAAACTGTGGCACCTGCCTTAAGCTAATATACCTCCATCTATTTATTTATTCTTGTCAGGACATATTTCAAGGAGGATTTGGGATGAATGAGATGGCCTCATGCAAGCCAACAAAGCAGCTCCATTCCCATTGCTTAGAACCTACAGATTTGGCTACTTGCAAGAATATGCCTGTTGGAAGTGGGCTTGGCACTGAGATCAAGAGAAAAGTTCCACGATGGCTCCTTGTGGGGCACCCCCGACAGCAGTGACACTCTTGTCTTCCCGGTTCAGGAACAGAGAGCCCCGGATCCCAGATCCCCTCATGCTTGACTCCCTTGCTACTTCTGCTCAAATGTCTCCTTCTTGATGAGTCCTTCCCTATTTGAAACTGTTGTTGTCCCCAACCTCCAGACTCTCCTATCCTGACTCTGCTTTAATGTTCTTACCACTGTCTAACGTGCTATGTATTTTACTTATTTTGTTTAGTGTTTCTTCTTGCTAGAATGGTAGCTCCATGAAGACAGGGTATTTTGTGTGTTTCAGCCACTGACCGTGTCTCCCAGTGCCTAGAAAAGGGCTTGGTATGTGAAAAAAGCAAATGAATATTTACTGAATGAAGGAAATGAATAAATCTGTTTTAAAAAGCATGGAGCTAAAATGGATTAAGACTCTAGGGGCAACTGGGTGGCTCAGATGGTTAAGCATCTGCCTTTGACTTGGGTCATGATCTCTGGTTCCTGGGATTGAATCCCATGTTGGGTTCACGGCTTAGCAGGAAGTCTACTTCTTCTTCTCCCTCTGCCTCTCGCCCTGCTCATGCTCTCTTTCTGTATCTATCTCAAATGTATAAATAAAATCTAAAATAAAATAAAATAAAATGGATTAGATTCTAGAAAAAGAAGTCAACTGCTTTACCAGGTTTTGAAAAGGTATGACCTTTAGAAAGGGTGCTAAGCTGAGTAGAAAACAGCTTCCTGGTAACAGCCCAGTGCTACACCAAAGTCGGGAGCTGGCTGACATCAACTTACAAAAACAAAAACAAAAAGCTGGGCTGTGCTGGTAGGCAGTAAAAGTACCACAGGAAAGTGTTCTGAAATGGTGAATATGCCAACCTAAGACAGAAGGAGTGTAGTAGAAATATTATGTTGGAATGACTCAGGAAGTTCTAGAAGGTCAACATAGTGCAATGTTAGGGTTGGACACAGTCTACTACAGTAGTTTACACAGATGGTAAAATACCTCTCCACAAAGATAAATATGCATTTAAAGACTGTGTAAAACATAAACTTACGTTAAGGATTCAAATCAATAATAAATTTCTAATATGAATACAACTTAGGTATAAAGTAGATCAAAACAAGGACTTTCATTATGCCCAAGATTTCACAAAAACAGAAGCTTTTATATTTTATTCGTGATTAAATGGGAGGTATTTTTACTTACAATACTAAATTCTTCACACGTTCCACAGGAACCAAATGAAGAAGTTCAGATGATTCTTCCAAACTTAGCAGAGTATTTACAGCTTGACAAAGAACAAATAAATTTCCTAAGGGCAGAAAAAAGAAGAAACTATATAACTTATTCCTTTGACACAAAAACTACCAGACATCTCATTTGTCTAATACTTGCCATTTGTAGAAGTTCTTAAATTAAAATGAATTTGTGCCTCCTTATCATCTGTCAAATGTCAGAATATAACAGGAGGGAACTGAAAAGAGAAGGTTCTCAAGTCTTGTATTTTAGCTTTCTTAAGGGAAAAATATATTAAAAAATAGAGAATAAAGTATATGTTTCATTAATGAGGATAAAGAGGAAGTCTGATGGTCCAACTCACCGGCATTATCCAAATTAGAATTTTAAAGGAGACGCACTTGTACTTTTCAAAAGCTAATAAGCTATTTATTTTTTATTTTTATTTATTTATTTATTTTTAAAGATTTTATTTAATTATTTGACAGAGAGAGAAATCACAAGTAAGCAGAGTGGCAGGCAGAGAGAGGGGGAGAACCAGGCTCCTGCTGAGCAGAGAGGCGGATGCGGGGCTCGATCCCCGGACCCTGAGATCATGACCTGAGCCGAAGGCAGAGGCTTAACCCATTGAGCCACACAGGTGCCTCACTATTTTTTTTTTAATTAGACATACATTTAATCTTAGACTAGAGGCTGGCAAACATTGGTCCACAAGCCAGACGTTGTTTGAAACAACAAGCCAACAGTAAAGAATATGCCCCGACTGACTATGAAAACCTAAAATATTTACTATTTGGTCCTTTACGTAAAAATTTTGGCAACCCCTGCTCTGGATACTAGAAAAGGACTGTCCTTTACAACTTTCTGCAATGATAGAAATGTTCTGTACTTGTGCCAATATGCAGCTGCAGTCCAATTCCACAGTCACCAGCCACATGTGACTAGTGAGCACTTGAACTGCGGTGAGTCTACTTTATTTTCTAATGTGTCTGCTTCGTATCTAACAGAGAACCTAGCACAGTAATATCTAAATGAATGAACAACTACTATACATAATGTTAGAAAAGAAATACTGTACTAGAATGAAACAAAATACCTACTTTCAAATTGCTGTTCTCAGGTTAGTGAGAGGAGATATTCAAGTATAGAGCAGGAAAGGGTGTTCTGAGTAGAGCAGGGTAAAGCACATGGAAGTGCCTGGGGTATAAGGTGTATACAGAGCGTGAACGGGAGACAGAGAACAGGACACAAGCGAGGGCTTGGAAAAGAGGGGTCTTAGATACCATGGCAACCTCTGACATTGAGTCCTCAGATTCAGCTTGTGCTCACCACATTATGAGGCACAAGTGCAACTGTCACCTTCTCCTCTTTTTCCTTGCATCAGAGCACAATGTTAGCTCTATTGTCTAGTATTCCATGTGTTGACAGTCACGTTGGCTGTGCCAGAAAAGAAAGAGAAGAAAACAAACGGGGATTGTAACTGACCTTTTCCAAAGCTTCCCTTGTCAACATTCATGAAGAGTGACTCTATGAAGCACGTGACCAGTGGTATCACCTTCTCTTTCTCAAGAGGTCTGTCCAAGAAGTCGGGAGACAAAGGGAAAAGTTCAAACTGGCATTCAATGCTTTTTCAGGGAATAGCAAGGAAGGGCTAATAAATGTTTAAATCAGCATGCTAAGTCACTCTTTCACAATTAACCAGTTTATTTTCTCACCTAATATGAGGTAACACAACAAGGGCTGCCCAAGAATGTGAAAGGTAAGTAGCATCTTTATTTGGGGGTAACTGAATTATAGATAAGAGGTGGTCCAATACTGGGATCTGTTCTTTTCCTCCCTTGGATCTGGTCTTCTTCTGCCTTAAATAGGATCTGAAGGAAGAGAAGAAAAACAAATGTTTATTTATTTTTTAAAATTTTTTATAAACATATAATGTGTTATTAGCCCCAGGGGTACAGGTCTGTGAAAAAAAAAAAAAGTTTAAAACAGAAGAGAACATAATTGCTCTTGCCCTCTGAAATTTAAAATAAAACTGATTCCTTTCCACACGTGGAAGATTTGTGGAGAGGAGGGAACTGGTAGTAGTGATTGAATATAAATAACCAAACAACTGCGAGTCATTTACTGATTTTCGGTAAGAAGCTTTTTCGGTGCCTTTGGTTCTACTTTTTTCTATTTCCTATTTTAATTTGCTTCATAACTTAAAGCAAGTCTCTCCTAGTTTTTTCTATTATTTCTGAATTTTCTAATTCTCAGATTCCTTTTTTTCTGTCTGATGTGCAGATGGACATGTTTTTAAAAACTGCAGAGGTAACTTATTGTAATGAATGGACTTCCTCTATTCTCCCCCGCCTTTTTTAAAGATTTTATTTATTTATTTGACAGAGAGAGAGAGAGACAGACATCATAAGTAGGCAGAGAGGCAGGCAGAGAATGAGGGGGAAGCAGGTTCCTTGCTGAGCAGAGAGCCTGAAGCGGGGCTCAATCCCAGGATCCTGAGATCATAACCTGAGCTGAAGGCAGAGGCTTAACCCATGAGCCACCCAGGCGCCACCCCACTTTCCTTTATGACAGAAATTTTACTACGTTACAAAGGTAGAACGATGTTGCACATAGTGGTAAATTTGACAAATGCCACTAAAGTGATTACAATTTAGAATCATCTCTGCTTCTTTAATCTCATAAAGTCTATTTGAGGACATTTTCTGACATGACATTTGGCTTTAGGTATCTGTTACTTTGGCACTTTTCTTGTTTGCCTCTTTTCCCTTTTGCCAATGAACTAGACCTCAGTTCAATTTGAAAGACAGAAATCTAATTGAAAGAAAAGTCACAGAAACAGTAAGTAAAATTATTTGTTTTAATAATTTAGCCTCCATGTCCAGTTGGTTAGCTTGTTACATAACAGAAGTGGAAGATCAGGTTTTTATTCCCGTGTCCCTATTATGAAAATCAACTAAAAAGTTCTATTCTTTTTTTTGTTTCATACTTATCAAGATAGTCAATGTTTGGAAATTATAAGAGACAGTTTAGTCAATTTCACTGACAATTTTTGAAAGTCCTTGATATAAAGTCTCTCTAGTAGTAAAGACTCAACAATCTGTAAAAATCTTACAAGCAAACATCGAGATGCTTAAAAAAAAAAAAAAAAAAAAAAAAAAAGGTGAGTCATAGCTTGGCTGCTTCATCACACCTGCTGATGAGCTCCTCCAATAAAATCCGCACTCCCTATTTACCTTACAAGGCCCCATGTGATCTGACCCTGGCCTGCCTCTCATGTCCTCTCTTTCTACCCTCCTCCTTACTTGATGCTCTGTACACACACAGACTTTCTTTTGTTCCTCAAACATACTCGGCTTATTCCTATCCCAAAGCCTTTACACTAAGTCCTCCCTCTGCCTGGAAAGCCTTTCACCTAGACCTTTGCTGGGCTGGATCCTTCCCATCATTACAATCAATCCAAAGGTCCCTTCCCTAGAGAGGAATCATGCTGCCTCTCCATTCATTCTCTCTTTCAACACCCTAGTTTTATTTTTCTTTTTATCATTAAATTTTCTTGTTTATTTGTTATCTGTCTCACATCCCTCCAGTCCAAGAATGTCCAAAAAAGAAGGAAACTTCTTCTCATTCACTATTATATCCCAAAGCCTAGAGTAGTGCCTGATACAATTAGCGTGTGTCTATTGATAGAATAAATCCATCTTCTAAAGAATCTTTTTACATCTATTATTTCTTTCTAGTCTCACAACAATCTGTGAGCTAGATGGATGGAATATTACTAAGAATGTTCAGACAAAGGTGATGATTCACATATATCCTATCTCTGTGGGAGTGCAGAGGTACATATTCTCAGAGAAAAAGGACAGAAACTGTGGCACCCGCCTTAAGCCAATATACCTCCATTTACTTGTTTACTCTTATCAGGGCATATTTCAAGGAGGATTTGAGATGACTGAGATGGTCTCACACAAGGCAACAAAGCAGCTTCATTCCCATTTCGGAATAAAATTTGGCTACAGGCAAGGAATATGCCTGTCGGGAGATGGTTTGGTGTTGCAATCAAGAGGAAAGTTCCAAGGGAATAATTCTACAGGCATAAGTAATTATTCCTGCCTCAGGAATCAGAGCTCAGTAAACTGGAAAACCAACAGATTCTATTAGCAAGTTTTGATAGAAAAGCTACTTTTAAGGTCTGCAGAAGAGCAACATGTGAAGAAGATGAGTTCCTCCGGAATTTCATGCTGATCCAGAATCAAAAACTAACTCTGCTGTGAGACTATGGGGACAATGACACGCATCTCAAGGGATGCTGTGATGCTTCAAAACTGAGTACTCAGCAAAAATTCAAGGAATGTCCATCTATTCCTACTGCCCCAAAGCAAACCACAAATGCAGCAAGTCTAACAAATCCCAAAGAAATACAAAACTTAAGTATAAACACACAGGAATGACAAGGGAACTGGTTTCCTAACCTATAATTTCTAAAATCACATGCACAACTACTGGAAAAATGATAAGCAGAATTCTCTTACTTATTTATACAAACCCTGTTTTCAATATCTGAATGGTATGTATTATTTTAATTTTTTTTTTAAAGATTTCACTTATTTATTTGATAGAGAGATAGAAAGCACAAGTAGGCAGAGCAGCAAGCAGAGGTAGAGGGAGAAGCAGGCTCTCCACTGAGCAGGGAGCCCAAGGCAGGGCTCAATCCCAGGACCTTAAGATCACGACCTTAGCTGGAGGTAGACACTTAACACCTGGGTGGCTCAGGGTATGTGATTATTTTTTTTTCCCATGGTATCATATATTTTTAAATTTTTTTAATTCATTTTCAGCATAAAAGTATTCATTGTTTCTGTACCACACCCAGTGCTCCATGCAATCCGTGCCCTCTCTAATACCCACCACCTGGTACCCCAACCTCCAACCCCCCACCCCTTCAAACCCCTCAGATTGTTTTTCAGAGTCCATAGTTTCTCACGGTTCACCTCCCCTTCCAATTTCCCCCAACTCCCTTCTCTTCTCTATCTCCCCATGTCCTCCATGCTATTTGTTATGCTCCACAAATAAGTGAAACCATATGATAATTGACTCTCTCTGCTTGACTTATTTCACTCCGCATAATATCTTCCAGTCCCGTCCATGTTGCTACAAAAGTTGGGTATTCGTCTTTTCTGATAGAGGCATAATACTCCATAGTGTATATGTGATTATTTTTAACGAAATTAAGAAAATAATCCATGTCTCTCTTAACAACTCAAACAATGCAAAGGTATATAATCTAAAAGTTAACAGTCACTTCTTTTTTCCCCTTCCCATCTTCCTGATATAAAGTTAAAACTTTTGTGTATCCTTAAGGAAATGTCAGTTCTCTCCAAACTGATCTCTAGATTTAAGGCAATTCCAAACAGAATCCCAGTGAGTTTTTTTGTAGACATAGATGAGATTCTTCTAAAATTTATATAGAACAGCAAAGGACCAGCAATAGCTGAAATAATCCAAAAAGAAACAGAAGAATGGGAGGAATTTTTTTTTCAAGGTTTCAAGACTTATTTTGGAGCTATTGTAATAAGACAGAGTGGTATTAGAGGAGGATAGATACATGGATCAATGAAAGAGAACAGAGAACCAGAAATAGAACCATACATATATGTCCAACTGATCTGACAAAGGTACAGAAGCAATTCAATGAAGAAGAATAGCCTTTCAACAAATGTTGCCAGAACAGTGGGTATCCATAGGCAAAAAAAGAAATTTGACCTAAACCTCACACCTTATATAAAAATTAGCTCAGAATGCACCATGGACTTAAATGTAAAACATAAAACTATGAAACTTTTAGAAAAGTAGGAGAAAATATCTAGGAATTACAGCTAGGCAAAGAGTTCTTAGACTTGACATCGAAAGCATTATCCATAAAAGCTGGTCAATGGAACCCCATCAAAATCTTAAACAGTGCTCTGTGAAAAATCTTAAGTGAACAAAGTCAAACTATCAACTAAAAGAATATATTTGCAGACCATTTATCTGACAAAAAAACCCTTTGTCTAGAATATATAATGTGTTCTCAAAACTCAATAGTAAAGGAACAAACAATCCAGTTATAAAATGGGCCAAGGAAATAAACAGGTATTTCACTAAAGAGGATATACACATAGCAAATAAACACAGAAAAAGATGGTCAACATCATTAGCCACTAAGGAGATGCAATTTAAAACCACAACGAGATCTTACTATATCCTACTAGATTGACAAAAAATAAAAATCAGTGATGATACCAAATGCTGGAGAGGATGCAGAGAAACTTGACCATTCAGACTGCTGGTGGGACAATTTTTCTTTTTTTTAAGATTTTATTTATTTATTTGAGAGAGAGAGCATAAGGAGAGAGGTCAGTGGGAGAAGCAGACTCCCTGACGAGCAGGGAGCCCATTGGGACTCGATCCCAGGACTCCAGGATCATGACCTGAGCCCGAAGGCAGTCGCTTAACCAACTGAGCCACCCAGGCGCCCCTGCTGGTGGGACTATTAAATGGCCCAACTACTCTAGAAAACTCCTGGTAGTTTCTCATGAAATGAGGGATATACTTATGATATAATTCAACAATTCCACTTTTGGGTATTTATCTCAGAGCAACAAAAAGTTACATACATGGGGTGCCTGGGTGGTTCAGTGGATTAAGCCTCTGCCTTTGGCTCAGGTCATGATCTCAGGGTCCTGGGACTGAGCCCCGTATCGGGCTCTCTGCTCAGCAGGGAGCCTGCTTCCCCCTCTCTCTGCCTGCCTCTCTGCTTACTTGTGATCTCTCTCTCTCTGTGTCAAATAAATGGATAAAATCTTAAAAAAAAAAAAAAAAGTTACGTACATGAATGGTCGTTAACAGCTTTATTCATCATACTAGCCAAAAACTAGAAGTGACCTAAATGTCTTTCAACAAGTAAATCAATACATAGGCTACACTATATCCATGCCATGGGCTGCTACTCCACAACAAGCACACGAAAAGATGTTCAACAAAGGAATGGTCTCTTGATGCAAACCACTTGGATGGGTCTCAAAGGAATTGCATGACTGAAAGCTGATCTCAAAAAGTGTACTCTCTAATTCCATCTATATAATATTCTTAAAATGATAGAATCATAAAAACAGAGAGCGGATTAATAATTGCCGGTGGTTAAGAATGGAGGGCAGATGGGGCGCGTGGGTGGCTCAGTTGGTTGAGCAACTGCCTTCAGCTTAGATCATGATCCTGGAGTCCTGGAATCGAGTCCCGAATCCGGCTCCCCGCTCGGCAGGGAGTCTGCTTCTCCCTCTGTGACTCCCTTTTCTCCTGTTCTCTCTCTCATTCTCTCTCTCTCACACACACACATACAAATAAATAAAAATCTTTAAAAAAAAAGAAAAGAATGGAGGGCAGAGTGTCAGAGTGAGTGTGGCTATTAAAAGGTAGCATAAGAGAGCCTTATGGTTATGGAACAGCTCTGTTATCTTGACTTTGTTGGTGCTTATCAATTTACACATGTGATAAACTGCATAGCGCCATATAGCCAGATACACACACAGCTAGAGATGAGTGCATGTAAAACTGATGAAATCTGAAAAATGTCTATTTTATCATTGTGATATACGCAGTTAACTTATGCAAAATGTTACCACCAGGGGAAGCTGGTTGAAGCGTACCTAGAACCTCTCTGTAGGATTTCTTTCAAATACAAATGAATGTACAATTATTTTAAAAATAAAAGATTAAAAAAAATCAATAGTCACCTCTTTCTTTCATATACCATCCTCCTGACCTTAACCAGGTTAACCTGTTTATGTAGCCTTCCATGTCTTTTCCGTTGCTTATTTACACTTTTTGTTTTAACTTTGCAAAATGGTACCATACTAAACAACTATTCTACAACTTCCTTTTTTCACAGAACAATATATCATGGACATCTTCTCAGCTAATATACAGAGATCTTCATTTTTTACAGTGTTCTTATGTATTATAAAATGGGTAATCCTACCAACATTACAGGGAATAAAAACTTAGAACTTACTCCACCGTCTGTTGTGAAAAGACGAGGGGATACTTCTCAATTGCCATCGAGCCAGCAGTGGGAGGTGCTGCTTTGTTGAGAATGAGCTTGGCCAAAATGGCTAGAGCTTCATCTTTGACAGCAGCCTCATTAATCATGAAGCAATTTTCAATATACAAGAGAAAGCTGGGTAGAAAAAGCTAAAAATAAGAAAGGAAATCACATTTATTAACACATACCTATTTCATAACACTTAAGGAAGAGACAATTCTAAGACTTCCACAGATGGAAAAATCAATCATAAATACAGGATCAGGATCACAAAGGCCTCAGACCTCTTCTCCACAGAAACTATGAAAACTAGAGGACTATGGAGCAATACCTAAAAACCTGAGGGAAATGAGAAAATCTATAATTCTATAGCTATCTTGCTAGCAATACGAAAAAAGACATTTTCTAAGGTACTAAATCTCAAAACTTTACTTCCATTTGTCCTTTCTCTAGAACCTCTGGAAAATATGTACCATCAAAATAAGAGAGTAAACTAAAATAAGGGAAAGTTGTGGGACTCAGGAAATAGGAAAAAAAGCAAAGGAAGTCCTATTATGACATCTGTGCTGTGGGCTGAGAAAGCAACCCATACAGACTCACACTGCTCGAGGAGGAATGTGTCTAGGAAAGGACAGAAAAAAAAAATGAGCTGCTAAATTTTCTGACAGGTGAAAGCATTTTAGAATGCTGATGGCAGATAGACTCACTAACCAGCGAGTCAAGAAAAATCATTTCCAGTTTTTAAAGAATGAGGCAATCTATAATTTCAGGATAAATGAAAAGGTTTATAAAAAAGAAATGTGAATATAAAATACTTGCTTAGAAGGATTAATTATATGGTGAATAGGAAACCAACCAAAATTTGTGATGTAACTCTGTTGAGAAGATTAGAGGTATAAAAGAACCAGAACATATCCACTGTAGGAGGAAGTCTACAGAAGAGTAGTAGAACTAATGAATCAAGGAAAAGCAGTGTATCTGAATGATTAGAAAATATAAAGTAACAGAAAAATAAACAAGAGATGTGGTTGTTCTTGGCGAGGAACATGTGAGTGGAAATCAAGTGTCTAACTTTTAGCCCTGCTTGACTTTTAAAACTGCATAGAGTATTCTGAAAAAATAAGATGTTCATAAAAAGACCAAAGGGAAAAAGGGAGAAGGAAAAGATGCCGCTGCTAAGAAAACCAGAGCAAGGTAAAGGGCTCTCATTGGACAGGAAGGAAGGACACGAATGAAGAAGGTTTTTCTTGAAGCAAATGAGAATGTATTAATGCCTAAAGGGGAAATCAGTGAACAGAGACAGACAGGCTTCCATGAGGTATGCTGTGGAAGATCAGTTACAAGGAGTGGCAAATGTTTGACAGAATGGAGGGAACAGGGATGAAATAGACTCAGGATTGAACAGGAAAGGTGTCTACCTCACCACATCAGGTATTCACATACTGACAGTGAAGTGCATTAGCAATTATCCTGCAATCCAAATGTTTCAGAAACTATTTTCTATGTTTCAAACTCAAATAAAACTTCCTTATAGTCTTTTTTCAACTTTACCACATGGTTCCACAACTTCCTCAAGGATTACTTAAAAACAAGTCGATTATCTAATGTCACTTTAAATGCCCCAGCATATGGAATAAAGTTTTACTTGTGAACTAAAACTGAAATATAATTGCTTTAAAATATATGGACTAAAATATCAAATATTTATTCTATTCCCCTCAAACAAGAATCATAGGACTTTTAAGTTTGATTATTTTATCCTGACAGATTAACAAAATAAATCCAAAACTTTAGTTGCTCACCTGCTCAAACTGCTTCATAAGAAACATAACTTCAGAAAAATCCAAAATTAAACGTCTTTCAAATCTGCTCTCAAAAACCTGTGGACCACAGGTAAAGAACATTAAGTACACAGGGAGTACTTTCCCCATTCCTGAAAATAAAATCATCTTAAACCTTCAAGGTCCTCTCATTTGCAAGCAGGAAGTGGTGGGACACTCGGTACAAGTTACTAGAGGCAAAAAAGAACTTGACTGCTGAATCTGCTGCTGTGCGGAAGGACACATCCAGGTGTGACAATGGCACTGAACCCTTCTCCTTGGGAAAGCAGCTGGAATAAGGAAGTGGCAGGCACACTTCAACCAGTTTTCTGTACAAATGCTTGCCCTTTGGCTGTAAGAATTTACTTACAAATGTTAGGGGCCCTGGATTTCTAGTGATTATGCTGGGTTCTGCCTAAGAGCTCTTCAGTTCTTTCCCACAGACAGAGAATTACGAAAGGGCAAGCAGTACTATTTTATACCCTTTTCCCATGCAATATACTGCGGCACTGAATGAGTCTAGGAGGAACCTAACTGGTCTACTTTCAATCCCACCTCCCTACAAACCATCTTCTAAACTCATTAAAATGCAAATCTTATCAAATCATTACCCTGCTTAACATTTCTCCAGGGCTTTTCACTACTTACAGGATAAAACCCAACCTAACTTTGCAAAGCCAAGCAGAGTCTCGCTGGTATACACCATACCTCCTCATGTGTCCATATACTCAGTAGGAAAACATTTCTGGATTTTTTTGTTTTTTTTTCCCCATTTATGGATTTTTGATGCATCTTGTGCTATTCCCTCTCCAGCCATTTTTAACCCCTTCACTGACTGGCAGATGCTATTTAACCTTCAAGGACTATCCCAAACGTAAGTCCTTTGGAAAGCATTCTTTGTCCCTCAACCCTGTGCAGAATTAATCATTATGTTTCAATATGACAACAACAGATTAATTCAACACATTATAATAATTCACTTCCAGGGCCCCACCTCCCTAACAATCAAAAACCACAGGTACCATAATACCTACCCTGGAATACCTAGTCCACACCCAACACATGGTAATCTACACATGTTTGCTGAATATTTGCCATTTACTTTATCACCTTCAGTTTTGCCTCTTTCCATTATTGTGTACAATTCACATCTCCTTGATGAGATTATAGGTTCCCTGAAGGCAGAGCCTTTGCCACATTTCACTTGTATTCCCCGGGAGGCTTACTCAATGCTAAATATCTTATTAACTACTCAATTAATATCTGTTGAAGTAAATTACTTTTTGTATGGTTTCTTTGATAAGGGTCTCCGGCAAGGAAACATTTTCACCCAGGATCAAAGCAGAAATTACAGCCAAGAGCGTCTCCCGACAAGTTGTAGAAAGATTGGCTATTTGTAATGTTTGAGATAATACCTATAAAATAAAAGAAAAAACAATGCACACTTAGCAATAGCTTTTAATGAACAGACTCTAAGCAAATGAAGCTGGGAACTCACCTTACAAACATCGACAGGTTTGGTTATCTTTGATCCATTCCCATGTTTCACAAGTATCAAATATGTTTCTAACAACCTTCTTATCTGTTCAGAACTTTCCCCACAGTTACTTGTGCTTACTTTTGTATGTAGATCTAAGAGTGATTCCTGTCAATGGGGAATATAACAGAAAGAATAACTATAAAATATCACCTGTTAATCCAATAATGAAAGTATTGGATGAAGTGGTTCAAATTTTCACAATTTTGAAAGAAAGACACACTTCCCAGAAGTCACTAAGGATAGTAATAGCTAACACTTTTGAGTGCACGGTTATAAAGTGCTTTATAAGTATTTACTCATAATCCTCATAACAACCACGAGGTAAAGAATATTACTGTCCCATAATCCTACCAGATGAAAAAATTGGGGAAGAGAGATTTAAGTAACTTTCCCAAGTCAGTGACAAAGCCAAGATTCAAACAGAAGCAGTCTGGCTCCAAAGGCTGTGCTCTTAACCATAGTGCTCTAAGGCATCTGAAAATATCAAAAAAGTACAGGGGATAGAGAGTGGGGCAAAAAAGGGGAACAAAAATCCTAATTATGTGTGTAAAAGTATAAAGATAACAATTATAAAATACAGTCTCCAGGAGTAGTCTGCTAAACTATGAGCAAGAACAATCAAATCTCGGGTTCCTTAGTATACACAAATCCTTAAAAATTAGAACTTACTTGCAAACATTCAAAAAATGTACCAAAATGTTCCTTGTAGATGTAGAACGCAGTTGATTTGACCATGTTTTTGAGTGTTTCTCCAACTAAAATCCATGGCAATTGAGTTTCTGTTTCAGTAACTGGCCCTAGTTTTTGTAAAATTAGCTTCACTGCCTGTGGGAATCCAATAATCATTAAAATGGACATGTACACTCTTATTTTTAAAGTATTATACTCTTATTTCCCACTCTGATTATTCCCCACTCTGATTAAGCTATATTAAAATCTGATCTGGAATGATCAAAGATATGGCAGCTTTGATGGTTAACTACATGTCCCATAAGGAATTTCTAAACTAGGAGGGAGAATTTTATCATCCAAATGCTCACTCCTCACTCATTAATCAATTTATGTTATCTTCTAGGATCCAGGATAAAGAAAACAGCTTTTATTTTATTATAAAATATAATTTTATAAGTAAATATACCTAATCACCTAGAGCCTAGGTAAGCATTGTTATTAAAGCCCTAATGCTTCCCACTAGTGCTTTTTATTTATTCCAGAGTATCCTCTCTCTATACTATTTACATAAATCTTGTCCATTTTCCTTTCAATCTCTTTCATACAGACTCAAAAGATCCTCCCAGTCATTTACCTTCCCTGTACAGGAATGAAACATGTTTCTAACTCCTTTGCACATTTCAAAGAGCAACTGTCCAACTCCTTCTACCTTTTCTGGATGTTCTTCAAGATCAAGAAACATTAAATTGAAAAGTGCATTTTTATCAGAAACCTAAAACACATAAAAGAAATGGAAAATTACATTTACAACACAAGAAATCCAAAGGAAGACATATTATTTACTGCTGCACAGGTTCATAGTTAAATGTAATTAGGATAAAATGCTAAAAGGAAGAGACACAGTGATTTCAAACTATTCTAATAGTATATCACTTCTAATTTCACACACAGCACTGATTCAGTGCAATAATGCACATGTCTGTGCCAAGAAAAACTATATAAAGCAACATTCTATCTTTCAAAGTAAATCATACACTTAGGAGTAGAAAAGAAATTAATTCCAGTGTTTCTGTTTCATTATAAGAATCCTCTAAAATTTACTATGGAAACACAAGCGACATCATGATAAGAGTTTCTTCTGTGAAATTACTATAAAAGTTTCTATTACTCTCACCATTCATATATTTACTGACTTGAATTAGAGGGTACTTCTGATATTTAGACTGAAAGCTACCATAAACCTAAATAACAATAAAACAGTGACTTAAATTATTTCACATTAATAAGCAAAGATAACCTAAACATGAAATAAAATAGTAAAGATTTCTTCTTATATATGTTATATTATATATTTTTCATATTTCATAATTCATTATTCATATTTCATAATCTATATAACATATAGATTATATTATCTATCTATCTACCTATATTAGTCCATGCAACCACATTTAAAAGATATGTTTCTGTTCATCAGATTCTTGAGGATTAATGAACAATAAACACGTACGATATCAGACTAACCTTTCTCATCAAAAAAGTGAAACTTTCAGCAGCAAAATTTCTTATATGTAGTTTTTTATGAGCCAGGAGTGTACTATACATGCTACAAATGAGAAAATACGACATGTTTAATAACATTTTAATAAATACACACTCCACATCAACTCTATGTCCAAAACTGAGCTAGGTATATGAGGAATACATTGCCAGTATAAAGCAAGTGGTTTAAAATCTCATTCATTTACCAAGACAGAAGATGAAGATAATAGAAAAGAAAAATCCTAGGATTGGTGGTACAGATTTTACAGAGAAAACTCCATGAATAGCTAAAACTTGTAGTGAATCCTGAATGATGAGAAGAATTCAGGTGGGTACTGGCGTACATATGATTAGAGATAAAAGTGAGAACAAAGGCAGGATGCGTAGAAATGATCACAGTCAAAGGACAAGGAAGCCAGTCTGTCTAAAAGGAAAAGGGTGGTGGGGTTGGGGATGACTGCGGCAGGTAAAGCCACCCAGGTAAACTGGTACTTCTGAACACCAAACAGAGGAATCTAGACTTCAGCTTATATCTGTGTCAGCACTCACTCTGTGTTACTTCCTCTAACAAACACAACCCCATGGAGTATAGGTACTATTATCCCCAATCCACAGATAATAAGCCCAAGACAGAAAGGCCAAGCGACCTGCTCAAGGTCATAAAGACACTTAGCTGTAACTAAATAATTACTTGTATAATCTCATTGTTTAAACTGGTCACATGGTTTAAGCATGGTCTCCTACTTTTGTCATATTCTCAGTATGTAGCCCACAAAAGGTACTAATAAATATTGGCTGAGTGGGAAATGAGTGTTTTGGAGAGATTAATTTAGTAACAGTATGCAGGATGAAATAAATGAAGACGCTGGCAGTCTAACCAGAAAGCTGCTCAAGTCATGTGAGCGTGGGTGAACAAGGCATGAGAGAGGCTTATGGTAGAGGGAAATGCTGAAAGATGGATCCAAGAGGCATTTCAAGAGTTCTTACAGTAGAAGCCAAGAACTTACAGTGCCCACAAGAACCTTATATGATTGGGACCCTACTAATGCAGTGTGGCACCGCCTAATTACCCTCTGCTTATACACACTGCCCCACGGCCCAGGACTCCTTGCTGTTCCTTGAGTATGCCAGGCATGCACCGAAGATGTTCTCCTGCTAATCTGTAAACTTTGCCCAAACAGGGATTTTTATCTGTTTTATTTGTAATTGTATCTCAAGCGCTGAACACAATAAACACTCACTGAACTGAGTTGTCATTTTCCTCATGTCATCTCAGGCATTTTATTACCTAACATCATAAGAAGAAGGCTGAGTATGAAACAATAGGTATTTTTGAAGAGAGACCACAGTCATACAACTTTTATTACGGTATGTCATTATAACTATTCAAGTTATTACCGTTAATCTCTTACTTGCATTTATGAATGATACTTTATCATAGGTACGTGTGTGTAGGAAAAAACATAACACATAGAGGGTTTAGTACTATCTATGCTTTCAGGTATCTACTAGGGATCTTGGAACATAAACCCCTCACATACTGCACACTGCCCAAAGATCTTGCTGGTTTTAAATGAAGTAATCTTGGTTTCTAATACATTTTACCAAAAGCTTCACAGAAAACTAGTAAAGGCTGAAAAAATATTTCTTTCTCATTCTTTGTTCAAAGTGGGGTAAAGGGAAGCGTGGTTCAACAAAGGGGAGGGTGAAGGGGGAGTGACAAAAACAAAATCGACAGTTCTGTCCCATACCAACACCTATACTTAGGAGGAGGGCATAAATCTTCATGTTCTTGTGGCAACTAAAGTATGCAGAAATAACCAGTAAACCAAGGGGGAAAATCCATCAAGTACCAGACTGAAATTGACTATACTCAATCTTTTTTCTTAAGCAGGAAAACGACTATGGAATTCATTCTCTTTCCCTGTTCACATTTGCTCAGTGTTCCCTAAGTACCTCTTTTGGCTTACTAAGTATGTTAGGCGCTGGGTAAATTCAAATATTTAAGACTGGATTCTTGAAGAGTTCAAGATTTATAAAACACATCATTACACTGTGAACAAACAATTATAACAGAAGTTGTGTGATGTAAATGTGTAGAATGCCAGAAAGGTTCAGAGTACAAAGTTTTCACTTTAGGGTAAGGTGCCCAGAAAAATCTGTGGAGGTTATGAAAACCAAGCTTGGCTTTGATGGGGAAGCAGGATATCAGTAGCTGGAGATAAGAGAAGATCAGGTCAATGCAGACTAATAGAACAGATGATGGACCACTACGGCTGGAGAACCAATTTCATATAATTAGAGACTGAGTTGGAAAGGCAGTGTGGAGTCTGATCTGTCAGACTCCCAAGAAAGAAAACAATAAAAAAAGCATGTCAGAATTATGCAGCCATATCAGCAGGTAAACATGATGGATACTGTGTACATTTTAACTAAATATGGGGTAGGAGTGCGAAATCCTGGTTGTCAGTATTGATAAAGACTGCACTTGACCAAAAAATAAAAACTTGACATGGAGGACATTAGGAGAAGGAAAGGAAAAATGAAGGGGCAGGGAATCAGGGTGGGAGACGAACCATGAGAAACCTTTTG
Source organism: Mustela nigripes (assembly GCF_022355385.1). Taxonomy (NCBI): domain Eukaryota; kingdom Metazoa; phylum Chordata; class Mammalia; order Carnivora; family Mustelidae; genus Mustela; species Mustela nigripes. Next base: position 19,899,416 of record NC_081562.1, read on the forward strand.
GGATGATGGAAAAGTTCTTAAACTGATATGGTGATATTTGCACAATTTTATAAATTTACTAAACAGCACTGAATTGTAAATCAGATAAAAGAAAATTTAAAAGTCACAAACCCCTAAGCCAAACTGTATTACAGAGAGAAAAGGGTCACCTGTATATATTGGACATGTCCTTCACCATTAGTCTCCACAGGTACTTGTAAAGATAGGACAGTGAGGTGAAAGCCCATTCTAGTAACTCTGTGTCCTGAGTCTCCAGGATTGAGGTGATAGTCAGGAAAAAATCCTGAAAATGTGGATAAAAGTCCGTCTGCAGATCTCGTGCCAACTGTACAACCAAGCTGGATTAAAAAATAAGTAGATCAAGACACATGTATCAAAACACAAAGTCTGTAAATCTATTTCACAAATGATAGCAGATTGCCTGTGATCTCCAGGATTAATTAAACCTTCCAAACTAAGTCTTAAGAGACATAAAACATTTTTCACATTTTAAGAGTTTAGCAAAGTGGGGTGCTTGGGTGGCTCAGTTGTTGGGAGTCTGCCTTCAGCTCAGGTCAAGATTTCAGGGTCCTGGGATTTAGGCTCGCACTGGGCTCCCTCCTCAGCAGGAAGCCTGCTTCTTCCTCTCCCACTCCCCCTGCTTGTGCTCCTTCTCTCGCTGTGTCTCTCTCTCTCTGTCAAATAAATAAAATCTCTCAAAAAAAAATTTTTTTTTTATCAAAGAAATGAGGCTGGAGCAAGAAGGTGCACTTCATCACGAGTTACACTCAGTCATTCCTATAGTGTGCAAAAAAATGGGATCTTCTTAAACGTATAAAACAGTTAAAAAAAAAAGGATACCATTAAGATTCTGCTTTTTGGCAAAGTACTAATGTTCTAATCTAACAGAAAAGGCAAATTCTTGTTTTTAAATTCAAACACCAGATCTAAGGCAAATGTAGCTATAAAACACAACATTTCTTAGTTGGTTTGTTTTTTTTTTTTTTAATATTTTATTTATTTATTTGGGGCAGAGAGAAATCATGATCACAAGCAGGGCTGGTGGAGGAACAGAGGTAGAGGGAGAAGCAGGTTCTCCACAGGGCAGGGAGCCAAGCTTGATGCCAGAACCCAGAGATCATGACCTGAACTGAAGGCAGATGCTTAACCAACTGAGCCACCCAAGTGCCTCTTTTAAAGATTATTTATTTGAGAGAGAGCAAGCCCGGGAGAGAGTAAGCACAAGCGGGGGACAGGTGCGGGGGTGGGGGGAAGAGCAGACTCCCCGCTGAGCAGGGAGCTTGACACAGGGCTCAATCTCAGGATCCCGGGGGTCATGACCTCCACCGAAGAGAGTCGTTTAACCAACTGAGTCACCCCAGCACCCTTTAAAACACAAACTTAAAATTCAGGTAGGTGTCATTGAGCTTTCTCTCAACATACTACTTACTCCAAAAGGGGCTGATAGGCAAAACTGTTCTTGATTTGCAGGTGAGTCTTCAAACTCTGAACTATCTCATTTTGATGATAGACCAACTGATTGAAGGACTGGCATTTGTCAATAACTTCTTTGTAAAATTTGCCTGGGTTTAAAAAAAAAAAAAGAGAGAGAGAGAGAGAGAGAGATTCTGCTTTTCTACCATACCATTATTTAGTTGTTTTAAACACAGAAAGTGCAAATGATGGGAGAATAAAATAGAAACAAAATGGAATGTACCGAAGTTTTCTGTAAGGTTCAATTCTCTCCATTTCAGCAGACCCTCAAAAAAGTAGGTTTCGACTTCCTGCCAAGATTAAAGCAGTCCATTAATTTGGCAACTCAAAAACTATGATCAAAGTAAATAAGAATAATGAAATAGTAATACCTTGAGACAATGATAATAGTCAAGAGTTTAAAAATATTTCTTATGAAGGGCATTAACAAACTTAAATAGCAATCAGCTGTACAATATAGGCATATGATTTATAAAAACAGTATTTTATTGATTTGGTTGTAGCAAATAAGTCTCTAAAACCTAAGTAATAGCCACACTAAAGAGAAAAATTTTTTTTTTCTGTTTTCTACACTTTTAGGCCCAGGAAAAAAAGGTGCTCTTAACATATGAATTTAGAAATATGAATTATAACCTTGTGGGGTAGTACTCTGGCAATTATTAAAATGGAAGAAAAAAAAAGAAAAGGAAACCAACAAAATAGGTATGTCCTCTGACCCATCAATTCCCATTCTGGAGATATTTCTTATAAAACTTACAAACATACCAGTATGAAGATGTTCATTCAGCTCTATTGTAGTGGGGGAAAACACCAAACACCCTAACTATGCAACAACAGGAAAATGCTTAATGTAACCTATGGCCCATAAATACTCAGGTACATTATATAGCTATCAAAAAGTTCTATCTATATTGAATTAGAAGTATGCTGATGATAAACTCTCACAGTGATAAAAGCAAGAAACATAATAAAGCAAATGGGAAGAACCAATTTTTTTAAAAAAGACTTCTATAAATACACATATTTGCACATATCATAAGAGAAAAGTATAGAAGAATACATATATACTAAAATGTCAACATTAGTTTCCTTGACAATAAGGAATGGTAGGGGTGAGATAACAGATTTTTTTAAGTTCACCAATATGTTGTCATGTTATTTAGCTTATTACCACAGTATATATTACTTTATACTTTTTTTTTTTTTAAGATTTTATTTACTTACTTGACAGAGAGATCACAAGTAGGCAGAGGGGCAGGCAGAGAGAGGGGGAAGCAGGCTCTCTGCTGAGCAGAAAGCCCAATGTAGGGCTCGATCGTAGGACCCTGAGATCATGACTTGAGCGAAAGGCAGAGGCTTAACCACTGAGCCACCTAGGTGCCCCTACATTATACTTTGAAAAGTAAAATCAATAAATTATTACCCTGTGTGTATGTGTATGGAGAGAGAGTTCAAATTAGTACACACACAAACAGCATGCCAAATTTTCTACGATCTCAAAATATGTCACTTTCCCTTTGCATTGTTATTCCTAGCCCCTACCACAAAGGGATGGAGTGAGGATGCTTCCTCACTCCTTGAATCTGGCCTTGCTTTTCTGACTTCCTTCAACCATAATGTGCAATGGAAATGAACATGCAACCAGCAAAGTTAGGTGTTAAGAGGCTTTGTAGCCTCTGCTTTTCCTCTCTTGAAAAGAACCTACCACCATGAAAAGAAGCCTAGTCTAGCTTATTGGAGAATAAGAGACCATGAGGACAACTAAGACTAACAAGCCCCAGTCAAATGTGATTGAGACCACTGAGGACCATCCAGTACAAGATCCTATCCTAGAATTTCTTCTCTATTAACTCGACATTCTACCTCTTACTCATCTATGTCTCTTGTGGCTTAAACTATAAACCATATACTGAACACTAAATCTATAATTCTACCTCCAAAGTCACCCGTACTCCTCCAGATCCATATATTCAAATATCTTTTGGATACCATCATCTGGATGGCTGTAGGTATATCAAATTCAACAAGCCCCAAATGGAACCAACCCTGTGCTTCTCTTCCTATAAATCTATCTTGGTAAGTTATGTTTTCAACTACTCAGTTCTTAGAACAAAAACCTTAATTCCCTTCCTCCCTTCATAACCAGCAGGTTGTAAGTCCTACCCTACTTTTTTAATATCTCTGGAATCCTTCCCTTCTCTCCCTCTTGACTGCTGCTACTATAATAATTGCTTACTTATGTAACTACCATATCCTCACAACTGGTTGTCCTGACTCCAATCCTACTCTTTCTTCCACATTAAAGCAGGAAGATCTAAAACTTAGACCTGATCATGTCACTCACTGACTTAAAATCCTTACAGTCCTAGAATGACCTCCTACAGCTTCAGGATAAAATGCAAACTTAGCTTGACATATGAAGTCTTTTATGCTCCTTGACTGTACCTTCACCTCTGTCTCTCACCAGTGTGTCCCTCCCCAATCCCAGTAATCATCAACACACACAAACATTACACATACAATTATAACCACATTGAAATGTTCTGCAGTTTCTTGAATGTGACATGCATTTTCTAGTCTGTTTATACAGGCATCTCTCTCAGCCTGAACCAGCATTTCCAATCTTCTTTGCCATGCTAAATACAAATAACAAGACTCAATTCAGCTATCATCTTGCCTACATTACCTTTTCAACACCCCACCCTATACCTACAAGGAATTTAGGTTAGGCTCCTTCAGCATGAGTTGCCAAAGCCTTATATGCTTACCCAGATCACATCAGTTAACATACTAAATTCACAGACTGAGGGGCGCCTTGGTGGCTCAGTGGGTTAAGCCTCTGCCTTTGGCTCAGGTCATGATCTCAGGGTTCCGGGATGGAGCCCCGCATCGGGCTTTCTGCTCAGCAGGGAGCCTGCTTCCCCCATCCCCTTTCTCTACCTGCCTCTCTGCCTACTTGTGATCTCTGTCTGTCAAATAAATAAATAAATAAATAAATAAGTCTTTAAAATAAATAAATAAAGAAAGAAATTCACAGACTGGAGATAAGATATCCAAAAAGACTGTGAGTAGTGACTATAGCCAAGTGAAGAACTGTAAGAACTGAAGATGAGTCCCTTAAGTTCAAGGCATGATATACAGGACCTTAAAAGGCTAACGGGGGAACAATAACTTAATGTAGTAAAACAAGATTTTTCAGTAGAGGTGTGACTGAGAGCATGGTTAGAACTGGAAAAAAAATATGTGGTTTAGCCCCTTTCTTTTTATAAAGGAAGAAACTAAGCCCCACGAAAGTGATGTGCTCAAAGTCTCTTTAAAATGGCAGCTTCAGGAATATGAATCTGCAGCACAGCTCAGAATGCACATGGGAAAGGAAGAAGCTGGAATCACAGAAGTCACCTAAGTGTCAAGTTAACTGTCTAACACAGCATCACCCAATAGAACTTTCTACAGTGACGGCAATGTTCCATATCTGCACTTGCTTAATATTGTAGCAACTAGCCACATATGGCTACTGAGCCCCTGAATTTTTAATTTACTTTAATTTACATTTAATTTGTTGTGTGTAACTACTGTATAAGATCACACGGGTTTAATGCATTTCATGTAAATAAAGGAATGGCCTGAAAAACAATTCACTTATACTAAAAGGAGAGACTAAAAAACAATTATGAATACTAGAAGATTAGCTAATACAATGTTCTCTTACCTCATCATAGCTGGCAGTTCTATCAATCCGGTGAATAATATCAATATTCACATTCCCCAGTCGTTCAGCAAATGTAAGAAACTGTTGGAGGATATTTAATATACAATCATCATTTAATACTTATCACATCCTGAATACCTGTTTTACTGTATAATAATCACATGTTGACAATTTCCTTGTGAAAACAGAAAGTTTAAAGTTTTGATAAGCTTGTACTATAAGACAGTACTCTTGTACTATCATTACAAATAATGGTTTGCTTTGCTTGCAATTTCAGACTTGCATTTTCAATCAATCATAAAATATATAATTGTGTTTTGTAACTAGAAACAGACATCACTGATGAATCACAAAAGTGTAAGAACAAACTCAAAGACACAGTCTTAAATGCCCCGCACCACTTTATGAAAATAATTAAATACTTCCATGAATGTATTTGCAAAAAGTTCAATCATGTCATTTCAAATAAAATTTCCATGCTAGACTGAGGTACACCCAAGTGAAAGTTGGCAATGTGGTCTCGCCAGATGTGTTAGATTTCATAACCCGCTACAAGCACAGGGATCTGGCTAAGCCGTTCCAGCAATAGTGTTTTTAAACACAGATAAACGGTTGTACAGTAACAAAATAATTCTAAGGGAACAAATAGAAAGTGATGTCACAGCCGTTAGCTGGAATTCACTTATTTCCTCCCGCCGGCTCGCGCCCCAATTTAGTCTTTAAGGATAAAAGAGAAGTGGAGAACATCTCCTAAGCACTTCTCTAAGACCATGCATTTCACTCTGGACTACGGGAATTCCCAGGCAGGCCAGGCCCCCCAAACCGCGGGCGAAGTCGGCGATCCAGACGTCTTTCCCCAGCCTATGTTTACTACACCCGGAAAGTCTGCCTCCTTTGCCAGATAAGGGACTCAGGCTCGGCCCAGAAGACTGAAGCCCCGAGAATCCCGCTCTGAGCCAGTAGCAAGGCTGAAGCAGCAGGGACCCACACCACTGCTCTGGGCCCAAGTCTCTTTGCTCACCCGGTATGTGTTCTCGGTCTTGTGGGAAACGGGCTTAATCTTCATGGCTGCAGAGAGGCAGGGGCCCGCGAGGACCTCGGTCGCGGGGGGAGGGTATGCAACGGACGATACGAAGGGAGACTAGCTCACACACTCGCACTCCCGGATTCCCTGATGCTCAGACTTCATCACGTGCGACTTCTGCCTCTGGGCGCCGCCATGTTGAAGGCGGGGAGGAGACTAAAAAGATCACGTGGGCGGAAGAAGTGACAGAGCAGGCGCAGCCTCCTGGGAACCCCGCGAGGAAGCGGAGAGCTGTGGTGGGTCCTAGTGTAGGGTTCTTTTTGTCTTTTCAGTTAAGATTTCTAGAAAAACGTGTATTTTTTATGATAAAAGAAAACAAGCCAGTCCGCATTGCTAGCTAAGAGTCATTTCCCTTCAACTATGCACTCTGCAAAGTTCTTTACATCAAAAATTTCATAGTAAGGCTCATTGTGAAGGCTGCATGAGCATATTTTTAAACCCCTTTGGCATGCGAAGAAAGCAGGGATATGCAGCTGGTAAGTGGTAGTCTAGCAGAAGTCTTCGAGCCTCAAAGACTGATACTCTTAACCACTATCCGTTCAAATAAAATTGAAAAACAGAAAAGGAGTTTTAGGGGGGAAAATCTTATAATTTCGTGTTGTCAGTTGATATTTCGGTATTTTTTCCGGAGAAGACTTCTGGGTAGAGGTGACATCTAAGCTGAGACTCAGGAGATAAATAGAAATCAGCCAGGCAAAGGAGGAGCACAGACATGAATGATGTTATCTAGGTAAAGGGCAAAGTATAAAAGGAAGGGAATAGTATATGAAAAGGTTCAAAATGGTTGGGTATACATTTGGTTATTTCTAATTCCTCATCCTAAGCCACACCCTGTCAAGTTAGCCCTGGGCACTGGCATTATCGCTATCATCCTTGGGCTAATGGAAGGAAAATACAAGGGACACAGTGAAGCTGAGATATGGGGAGAGCCTCAGTTTCCTGATCTATAAAGTGGGGACAACAGTCATACAAAGCTACTGAAAAATGAGCTAAGATATTATAGGTGATGGGTCTATACAGGGGTGGGTCTGTCTGGTAGCATGGTCTTGTCTAGAAAGGGGCTCAAGGGATGGAATATGTCAAATCAGAGATGATCTCAACCCAACAAGGGCATAAGGAAGTGATGTCTCAAATGAACAGAGACAAGTGAAGTGAAAGAGAAGAAAGAGTGGACCAAGGAGGATCTCTTAGTGACTTGTAAGTAACAGGGCAAGCTGATCCAGAAGTCATCCTGTTCTTGAGAGAACTATGTACTGTTCACAGTTGTGTGGAAATCAGAAAGCATCAAGAGCTTGGAGGTTAGATCCAGAAGAACAGTTGGGATTTTCCATGTTTAGCTGATAAGTGGACTAGTGACTTAACCATTCAGCCTCAGTTTCCTTATGTTTAAAAAAAAGTGTAATAGCCCAACCTGCCTTTTTACTTCCTGGTTGGTAAGGAAATCCTTTGTTTTAAAGCAGGTCAAAGTCTCCTATAACTTAAGAGAGTTATTTAGTCATTAGAAGTTACTATTTTTATAGTTGTCTTTCTCAAATATGTGACCACATTTTAGCATGGGACCGTTGAGCTTCTGTTTTCCTTTCTTTTGTTTAAAATGCAGGCATCAGAAATATCAGAAATTACAGGGTGTTGGGTTCCTCAAGCCAGTGGTATGTTTTGTTTACAATATTCTTTTAAAAAAATATTTTATTTATTTCAGAGAAAGAGAAAGCACAAGAAGGGGGTGGTGAGCGGGGTGGGCAGAGGGAGAAGGAGAAGTGGACTCTGCTGAGCAGGGAGCCCAATGTGGGGCTCAATCCCAGGACTCTGGGATCATGACCTGAGCTAAAGGCAGATGCTTAACCTACCGAGCCACCCAGGTGACTCTGTTTATAATATTCTTAAAATATTTTAATTTGTCAAAAATCTGGGAATTTCAGGTGAAAATCCAGAATTCCTGCTTCTTTTACAAAAATCTGTGAAACTCACCTACATTTGGAAAAGCAACAATCAAGGCACTTAAGTGGCTGTCAGTTAAGTGTATCCAACTCTTGATTTCACCTCAGGTCATGATCTCTGGGTCCTGAGAAGAAGCCCTGCATTGTGCTCCCTGTTGAGCATGGAGCCTACTTAAGATTCCCTTTCTCACTCTGCCCAACCTGCCCCCTACCTCATGCTGCACTTGCTCTCTCTCTCTCTCTAAAGAAAAAAAAAAAGAAAGAAAGAAAGAAAAAAAGGAAAAGCAACAGTCAGCTGGAATTGAATAGTGGCAGCCCCCTTGTCCCTGTTCCCACGACTCCCTGAGGTCCTTCACTGGCCCATACATTGGTTTAAGGTATCCACCTGGCCCTGTAGGCACTTCAGTTTGCAGCCTCTGCATTAGACTATTCCAAGAGGAAGGCTGTTATCTTTGATTTTAAGCATACGTCTTGCAAATAGGTTGCTGCTGCTGCTTTTCTTGTTGAATACAGTGAGTGATTCAACTATTTACAGGGGAGTTAATGTGGTTCCCAGTCAGTGTTAAAATATTTGTAATCCCCTTCTCCATCCTCCAAAACACATACACATGTACACCCACATGCACATGCATACCCACATGCACATGCATATACGTGCATGTGTGCACTCATGTGTACACATCATTGTCTTCTATGTTCAACTTGTTTTCCTTCCTCATTTCCACTCACCATTTGCATTTCTGCCATGAATGTTAAATTCCTTATTTTCTTTTTTTTAATTTTTTATATTTTATTTTTTATAAACATATTTTTATACCCAGGGGTACAGGTCTGTGAATTGCCAGGTTTACACACTTCAAAGCATTCACCATAGCACATACCCTCCCCAATGTCCATAACCCCCCTCCCCCCAGCAACCCTCAGTTTTTTTTGTGAAATTAAGAGTCACTTATGGTTTGTCTCCCTCCCAATCCCATCTTGTTTCATTTATTCTTCTCCTACTCCCTTAACCCCTCATGTGGCATCTCCACTTCCTCATATCAGGTAGATCATATGATAGTTGTCTTTCTCCAATTGACATGTTTCGCTAAGCATGATACCCTCTAGTTCCATCCACGTCGTTGCAAATGGCAAGATTTCATTTCTTTTGATGGCTGCATAGTATTCCATTGTGTATATATACCACATCTTCTTGATCCATTCATCTGTTGATGGACATCTAGGTTCTTTCCATAGTTTGGCTATTGTGGACATTGCTGCTATAAACATTCAGGTGCACGTGCCCCTTCGGATCACTACATTTGTATCTTTAGGGTAAATACCCAGTAGTGCAATTGCTGGGTCATAGGGTAGTTCTACTTTCAACATTTTGAGGAACCTCCATGCTGTTTTCCAAAGTGGTTGCACCAGCTTGCATTCCCACCAACAGTGTAGGAGGGTTCCCTTTTCTCCGCATCCTCGCCAGCATCTGTCATTTCCTAACTTGTTAATTTTGGCCATTCTGACTGGTGTGAGGTGATATCTCATTGTGGTTTTGATTTGTAGTTCCCTGATGCCTAGTGATATGGAGCACTTTTTCATGTGTCTGTTGGCCATCTGGATGTCTTCTTTGCAGAAATGTCTGTTCATGTCCTCTGCCCATTTCTTGATTGGATTATTTGTTCTTTGGGTGTTGAGTTTGCTAAGTTCTTTATAGATTTTGGACACTAACCCTTTACCTGATATGTTGTTTGCAAATATCTTCTCCCATTCTGTCAGTTGTCTTTTGATTTTGTTAACTGTTTCCTTTGCTGTGCAAAAGCTTTTGATCTTGATGAAATCCCAATAGTTCATTTTTGCCCTTGCTTCCCTTGCCTTTGGCATTGTTCCTAGGAAGATGTTGCTGCGGGTGAGGTCGAAGAGGTTGCTGCCTGTGTTCTCCTCAAGGATTTTGATGGATTCTTTTCTCACATTGAGGTCCTTCATCCATTTTGAGTCTATTTTTGTGTGTGGTGTAAGGAAATGGTCCAATTTCATTTTTCTGCATGTGGCTGTCCAATTTTCCCAACACCATTTATTGGAGAGGCTGTCTTTTTTCCATTGGGCATTCTTTCCTGCTTTGTCGAAGATTAGTTGACCATAGAGTTGAGGGTCTATTTCTGGGCTCTCTATTCTGTTCCATTGATCTATGTGTCTGTTTTTGTACCAGTACCATGCTGTCTTGATGATGACAGCTTTGTAATAGAGCTTGAAGTCCGGAATTATGATGCCACTAACTTTGGATTTCTTTCAATATTCTTTTGGCTATTCGAGGTCTTTTCTGGTTCCATATAAATTTTAGGATTATTTTTTCCATTTCTTTGAAAAAAATGGATGGTAGTTTGATAGGAATTGCATTAAATGTGTAGATTGCTTTAGGTAGCATATTTTCACAATATTTATTTTTCCAATCCAGGAGCATGGAATATTTTCCATTTCTTTGTGTCTTCCTCAGTTTCTTTCATGAGTACTTTATAGTTTTCTGAGTATAGATTCTTAGCCTCTTTGGTTAGGTTTATTCCTAGGTATCTTATAGTTTTGGGTGCAATTGTAAATGGAATTGACTCCTTAATTTCTCTTTCTTCTGTCTTGTTGTTGGTGTAGAGAAATGCAACTGATTTCTTTCCTTTGATTTTATATCTTGACACTTTACTGAATTCCTGTACAAGTTCTAGCAGTTTTGGAGTGGAGTCTTTTGGGTTTTCCACATATAGTATCATATCATCTGCGAAGAGTGATAGTTTGACTTCTTCTTTGCCGATTTGATGCCTTTAATTTCTTTTTGTTGTCTGATTGCTGAGGCTAGGACTTCTAGTACTATGTTGAATAGCAGTGGTTATAATGGACATCCTTGCCGTGTTCCTGACCTTAGCGGAAAAGCTCTCAGTTTTTCTCCATTGTGACTCTTGATTTCAATTCAGGTCATGATCTCAGGATTGTGAGATCAAGCCCTGTGTTGGGCCACATTCTGAACATGGAGCCTGCTTAGGGTTTTCTCTTTCCCTCTATCCCTCCTCCCTCCCTAAAAACAAAAGAAGACAAACAGAAACAACAACAACAACAATACTGCTCCAAAAAAAAAGCCCATTAATTTTCTAAAAATCACACTCCTCTTAACTTCTCCTTCTAAACCTAAAGTCCGCTGGAGAACAATATGGCTGTCTGAGATGGGATCTAGAAGGACAACACCTGCTCTTAAATCCTGGGAATGCCAGGAGGAATTTGGACCAGAATCTCAATACTAGAAACCAAGAAAATTTGGATCTGTGAGATCCAAAGTTAATTAGAAAGAAAAATGAATGCCTCAGAACACCAGAAAAAATTAATTTATTCACTTAATAAGTCTTGAGTGCCTGCTATGTATTAGGCACTGATCTAAGGGTTGAAGATACAGCAGTAAAAAAATTCAAAACCTTATGGGGGTCATATTCTAGTGTGGGTAGACAAAAAATAAACATGTAAATCTATAGAACATTAGATGGCAATAAATACTATGGAGAGAGAGTAGGTAGAGAGTGTGTGGCAGAAACTCTTACTGTTTCACAGAATTTGTTCTTTTTCATTTTTAGAAAAAGAACCCCAATCTCGCGTTTTAGCTGGTAATGTGGCCATACATTTCCTTCAGTCCATTTTGCTCCTGGATATACTGTGACCAAGGTCAGTCCAATGGATTATGAAGGGAGGTGTTTCATGTAACTTGCAGGTCATGTGCTGAAGGATAAAGGCACTTTATCCTTTATCCTTTATCCCACTGGCTGGTAAATGGCATTGACTAAACCATCCTTGGAAGCCAAGTGTGGAAGGTGGCAGAGCCTCCAGGTTTAGATTGTTCAACTCTTTATTGTTGCATGAGAAGGAAATAAACATATATTTAATATGAGCCACTTCATTTTTGGATCTCTTGGTTATTACAGCTTAGCTGGTACCTAATTCAAAGAGCACCAGAGAAAAGTGGGGAGAGTTTACTGTGTTATATATGGTGGTTAGGGAAGCAGAAACCTGAAGGAAGGGAGTGGGGGAGGGAGCCATGGGGCTATATGGTGATGATAATTTTAGGCAGAAGGACAGCAAGTACAAATGCCCTGCGGCAGGATTAAGCTCTGGTCTGGTCCTGGACTAGCCAGGAGCCCAGCTTGTCTGGTATACTGTGAGTAAGGAGGAGAGGAAACTGCTAAAACACCATCTGAGAAAGACCTGAGAGTCTCAAGGCAAGGAGAATGGAAGAGAGTCCATGGAAGAGGACATTGCCCGATGCCTTGTAGGTTAAAAGAAAGGAAGACTGCCAGCCTCTATTGGAGCTTTTATAAGTTGATCTGTGCTTATATACATGTGGTCATTGTGGTGTCAACATATACTCTTTAATGTATTCTCTTAATCAAATATTATATTTATGGTAAAATGCCATCTGGAAAGATGTATTTTCCAGAGATTCAGTGGTGATTTAGCTGAAATGATAGGTAATACTCTACCTGGAAGTGATCAGAACCCTCTGTCCAAAGAGCCATGCTGTCACAGTACTGCAGACTTTCCTCATTTTATAGACTGGAGCAACCCAGAGAAATGCAATGATTCACCCAAGATGACACAGTAAGTTAAGCACAGTGCTCGGAACTGGAATCCAGATGTCCTGACCCCTAATTTAATAGCTTCCATTACAATTAGTTTAACTTCATGCTAGGTATCAATGTGGTGGTGGGTATTTTAGATCACAAAATAATCCTGATGACTTTTGACTTTGGTTTGGTTGGGGAATCTATTATTTTATTTCAGCAGCAGATTTTCTTTCCTAATGATTCCTTACTCAGAGCAGTGTGGAATGGAAAACTTACCTGCTAGTGCACAAATCAGATCATCTGGATGGCAGTGATGAATATTAATAAAGGACTTGAGTTTTCAAAGCAGTCAGAACCCATAATCTCTGATCCTGTGGTAGGCCTGCGAGGTAAGCAGAGTAGATCTAATTTCTATCCTACTGTAAATGAAGAAACAAAATAATTTCAGAAACAGTAAGTGACTCAGCCAAGGTGACACATCTTTGATTTATTGTGCCATACTTTCTTACCCCAGGTTCAAAAGACTTGTTGCCACATGCATCCTCCAGATGATTAATAGCTGACACTTTATAGCTCTTATTACCACATACCAGATACTGTTCCAAGGGCTTTGCACATAATGATTCATTTTCTCTTCCTACAAGGTAATCCTGTAATCTCCATATACTGATGGGAAAACAGGCCCAGAAAAACTACGGAATTTCCCCCTAGATCACATAGTGTCATAAAGCAGGCAGAGGTGGGACCCAAATATAACAGACTGTATTCAGAGTCTGTCCTCTTAGCCACTGCACTATGCTACCTCTCCATTTAGGACTTCGAACCAATTTTATGATTCAGGTGGCTTATGGGCACACTTCAAGAGCCTTTGAGATCAAGTTCAGATACCTGATAGCTGCTATGGCTGTCACAAACACTTCCTTTGGTGTGTTGGCCACTTGATCTTATTATCTGCTTACATGATAGATGTGATCAAAATCTGATTTTTAGACAATTTGTCTGAGTGGGGTGGAGGAAACATTGTGCATGTAAATAGCTACTTTGACATTAATGTTGAGAAATTTTTATGGGTAGGAGTGAACCACTTTCTGTTATGCAGAAGAATCAATGTTAAGAAGTCATCACTTCATTCTCATTTTCTTTATTTCATTAGTAATACTGAAGAGTAAAGAAGTCATATGCTGTTTTCATCTACTGTCCATTCTTTTGGTAGCACTACTTCAGCATTCCTTTAGGGAATCCCCCTTTTGTTTATTCTTTTTTTTTTTTTTTTAAGATTTTTTACTTATTTCACATAGAGAGAGAGATCCCAAGTAGACAAAGAGGCAGGCAGAAAGAGAGGGGGAAGCAGGCTCCCCACTGAGCAGAAAGCCCGATGTGGGGCTCGATCCCAGGATCCTGGGGTCATGACCTGAGCTGAAAGCAGAGGTTTTAACCCACTGAGCCACCCAGGCACCCCCCTTTTGTTTATGCTTAGTCTGTGTGGTGTCAAGACCAATACGTCCCCTTTCTTCTGGGTTGGATGCATGATTCAAGCCTAGACCCAGGATACATACCTCCTTCAAAAACAGGAGTAGGTATGTGATCCTAGTTGGTCCAGTGAAAGTTGTCCCTGGGACTTTTACTTGAATTATGGGGAAACAGAAATCCTCTTTTTACTTAATGATGAATACAACAGAGTATAAGTTGAAAACTGTGGGTGGCCATCTTACCCAATGAGGGATAAGCATGCATGAGCATGAAACTAAGACAGACAAAGGTAGAACGAAGAGATGGAGGGAATCAATTGCCCAGTGATATATCTGGTGTATCTAGAGCTAGCTGTGTCTACCCTAGGACTTTTTAATAACATAATCCAATAAATTTCCTTGTGTGCTTAAGCAAGTCTGGGTCAGATTTCTGTCACTTGCAACCTAGATTAATTTTCCTGATGAATTATTCTGATTTACACAGGCGTTGTTCATTTGCTATATTTTCTGCTTTGTCTGAAAGTTAGCCATCTCAGTTGTCTATTGACACAAGAAACCTTCAGGAGCAACCCAGAACATACAATGTTGTATTCTGCTGAGCAAAGCAAGTGACAAAAGCAGCCCATATTCAAGGGGTAGGGAATTAGTTTCCATCTCTTAATGAGAAGAGCTACAAATTTCCATTGCAAACAGCATTAGCTACAGGGAAGAGTGAAGAATTAGAGCTGTTTTTGTAATCAGTCTACCACACTCATCTTTGTTTCCTTCATACAGCGTGGTGGTAAGGAGATAACATAAGCAAATGGACACTGCAACTTACCCAGATGCTCACCAAGGGAAACAGATTCCTTCAGTGTATCAAGGAGGGTATGATGCTACCCTATCCTTATTTCACTCACTTAACATGAGTGATTTTTCTTTAACTTGGAAATACAGAAGCCCTGTTCTGAAGGGCCATCTGGCCCACCTCTACATTTTTCAGAAGAAACCTGACCCCAAATTAGGGCCATCATTCCATTCTCTGTTTCTGTCATCACATTACCTTCCCAACTAAAGGCACACAGAGGCAAGCCTGGACCTTTACACTAGGACTTCTAGCTGGCTCTCCATCATCTAGTGCTGTTCTCTTCCCACACCAAGGCAGTACAGAGTGAAGACTACATATTCAAACTCTGGAGTCAGCCAGCCTGGTTCTAATTCTTTCTTTATCACTTATGAGCTACAAGACCTTAGAGCAATTATTTACTTCCTCTGGGCATGATGATAGTAGTGGGTACCTCATACGGCTGTTGTGGAGATTAAATGAAAGATGTAAATAAAGCACATGGTAAATATTCAAATAATTTTACCTATCATTGTTTCTTAAAATACAACTTTTCTATTTGACTTATTCCTGCCTACTTTATGTCTGGCTTTAGGAGTTTAGGGGAACTGAAAATATCATAACTCCCAATATTTGGATGTCAGACAGTAAAAAAAAATTTTTTTTTTTTATTTGACAGAGAGAGAGAGATCACAAGTAGGCAGAGAGGCAGGCAGAGACAGAGGGGGAAGCAGGCTCCCTGCTGAGCAGGACACTGAGATCATGACCTGAGCCAAGGCAGCGGCTTAATCCACTGAGCCACCCAGGCGCCCCGTAAAAAAACTTTTTAAAAAATTATGCAGGAGTACAAGTCCATGTTTCTTATGAGAAGAGATGCTTATAGCCTAGTTCACATGTTTCTTTCCTAATAAATATTTACTGAGGGTGTCCTCAGACTCAGGCACTGCATGTTTGCTATTAGTGCAGCCTATTACCACAAACATGTTCCAGTATATGTTCTGGAGTCCAGAAGTCTAAAATGGGTCAGCTAGGGGTGCCTGTCTGGCTTAGTCAATTAAGTGTCCAACTGTTGATTCTGGCTCAGGTCTTGAGATCATCAAGCCCTGTATCAGGCTCTGCACTGAGCGTCGAGCCTGCTTGAGATTCTCTCCCTCCCTTTCCCTCTGCACTTCCCCTGCCCACCTCCCCACTTGCCCACATACTCTCTTTCTAAAAATAAATAATAAAATAATATATAATAAATAATTTAAAAAATAGAACAGTTAAAAAAATTAAATAGTCAACCAGGCTGTGTTGGAGGCTCTAGGGAGACAGTCTACTTCTTTTTTTCCCCCCAGCTTTTTGAGGCTGCCAGCATTCCTTGGCTCATGGCCTGTATCAACCCAGCACATCCCCTTTTCTTCCTCTGTTTCCATGGGCTCATTGCCTTCTCTGACCTTCCTGCTTCCTCTTATGTGGAGGAGGACAGCCTCTTCCTGTGGCTTGTGCTTGCATACAGCATGGTGGCCTAGAGTAGTCAGACTTCTTACATTGCAGCTCAGGGCTTCTAGAATGATTCTTCTTGGTAAGCAAGACAGGAATCTTCAATGCCTTTTATGCACTAATCTTAGATAGCTTCATTTCCATCATATTCTGCCGGTTGAAGCAGTCTTTTTTTTTTTTTTAAGATTTTATTTATTTATTTGACAGAGGTGTGGAGAGAGAGAGAGAGAGCACATGTGCACACACACATGAGCAGGGGCAGAGGAAGAGGAAGAAGCAGACTCTGTTGAGCAAGGAGCCTGATGTGGGACTTGATTCCAGGACCCTGAGATCATGACCTGGGCTGAACTGACTGAGCCATCCAGGTGCTGAGCAAGGAGCAAGGTGCCTGATGTGGGACTTGATCTCAGGACCCTGGGATCATGACCTGGGCTCAGCTGACTGAGCCACCCAGGCGTCCCTGGTTGGAGCAGTCTTAAGCCTACTCTATTTCTAAGGGAATGGACATACATCACATGTCTTGAGGGAAAAAGTTTCAAAGAATTTATAGTTAGATTTTAAAAACACCCAAATGGACTTCCCGAATGTGATATATATATTTTTTGTCACTACATTTCCCTGCCATTTCACCTGCCTTGGGACTGTGGAGGTATCTGAAGTTGTCAGTCATTTCCTGAAAGCTTTTGAGTTGGGTGGCAACTCGGCTTTTCTTGGGTGGCTGTTCTCTGGCTTTGAGGCAACAAAGCTGAAATCTAATGGGGATATCCCTGAATTTAGCTTTGGAAGACTTTCTGCCAGCTCCAGCACGTATTTCCTGTATTAAGTACTCTTCTACTTGAAATACATACTTAGAGTGTTATCTGTTTTCTTTACAGCATGACTGATATAAGCTCCGAAGTCGGCTTTCTTTTTTTAAATATAGATTCAATTAGCTAACATATACATGAGTACAATATAGTACTCATGTATATGCAGAGTTAAGTAATTAATCAGTTGCATATAATACCCAGCGCTTATCACATCACATGCCCTCCTTAATGCCCATCACCTGCCCATCACCCAGTTACTCCGTCCCCCATCCCCCTCTCTTCCAGCAACCCTCAGTTTGTTTTTTAGAGTTAAGAGTCTCTCGTGGTTTTTGTCCCTCTCTGATGACTTCCCATTCAGATTTCTCTCCCTTCCCCTATGATCCTCTGCACTGTTTCTTATATTCCACCTGTGAGTGAAACTATATGATAATTGTCTTTCTCTGATTGACTTATTTCACTTACCGTTTCCATCCATGTTGATGTAAATGGTAAGTATCCATCCTTTCTGATAGCTGAGTAATATTCCATTGTATATATATACCATATCTTCTTTATCCATTCATCTGTTGATGGACGTATCAGCTCTTTCTACAGTTTGGCTATTGTGGACCTTGCTGCTATGAACACTGGGATGCAGGTGCTCCTGCATAACACTACATTTATATTCTTGAGGTAAATACCTAGTAGTGAAATTGCTGCATCATAGGGTAGCTCTATTTTAACTTCTTGAGGAACCTCCTTACTCTTTTCCAGAGTGGCTGCATCAGTTTGCATTCCCACCAGTAGTGTAGGAGGGTTCCCCTTTCTTTGCATCCTTGCCAACATCTGTCGTTTCCTGTGTTGTTAATTTTAGCCATTCTGACTGGTGTGAGGTGGTATCTCTTTGTGGTTTTGATTTGTATTTCTCTGATGCCGAGTGATGTTGAGCACTTTTTCATATGTCTGTTGGCCATTTGTATGTCTTCTTTATAAAAAAAAAAAAAAAAAAAAAAAAAAAATGTCTGTTTATGTCTTCTGACCATTTCTTGAATGGATTATTTGTTTCTTGGGTGTTGACTTTGATAAGTTCTTTATAGATCTTATATACTAGCCCTTTATCTGATATGTCATTTGCAAATACCTTCTCACATTCTGTCAGTTGTCTTTGGTTTTGTCGACTGTTTCCTTTGCTGTGCAGAGCCTTTTATCTTGATGAAGTCCCAGTGGTTTGTTTTTGCTTGTATTTCCCTTGCTTTTGGAGACATGTCTATCAAGAAGTTGCTGTGGCTGAGGTCGAAGAGGTTGCTGCCTGTGTTTTCCTCTAGGATTTTGATGGATTCTTGTCTCACATTTAGGTCTTTCATCCATTTTGAGTTTATCTTTGTGATGGTGTAAGAAAATGGTCTCTTTTCATTCTTCTGCATGTAGCTGTCCAATTATCCCAACACCATTTGTTGAGTAGACTGTCCTTTTTCCATTGGATGTCTTTCCTCTTTGTCGAAGCTTAGCTGACTGTAGAATTGAGGGTCCATTTCTGGGTTCTCTGTTCTATTGATATATGTGTGTGTGTGTTAGTGCTAGTACCATACTGTCTTGATGATTCCAGCTTTGTTATAGAGATTGAAGTCAGGCATTGTGATGCCCCTAGCCTTGGTTTTCCTTTTCAACATTCCTCTGGCTACTTGACATCTTTTCTGGTTCCATACAAATTTTAGGATTATTTGTTCTAGCTCTGTGAAAAAAGTTGATGGTATTTTGATAGGGATTGCATTGAATGTGTACATTGCTCTGGGTAGCATAGCCATTTTTACAGTATTTATTATTCTAATCTAAGAGCATGAACTGTTTTTCCATCTCTTTTTGTATTCCTCAATTTCTTTCATAAGTGTTCTATCGTTTTGAGAGTACAGACCCTTTATTGCTTTGGTTAGATTTATTAGTATGTATCTTATGGTGTTTGGCACAATTGTAAATGGGATTGATTCCTTAATTTCTCTGTCTTCAGTCTCATTGTTAGTGTGTAGAAATGTACTTGCTTTCTGTGCATTGATTTTGCATCCTGCCACATTGCTGAATTCCTGTATGAGTTCTAGAAATTTTGGGGTAGAGTCTTTTGGGTTTTCCACATAGAAGATCATGTCATCTGTGAAGAGTTGGAGTTTGATGACTTCTTTGCCAGTTTGAATGCCTTTGATTTCTTTTTGTTGTCTGATTGCTGAGGCTAGGACTTCTAGTACTGTGTTGAACAATAGTGGTGAGAGTGGGTGTCGCTGTCATGTTCCTGAGCTTAGGGAAAAAGCTTTCATTTCTTCCCCATTGAGAATGATACTCACTGTGAGCTTTTCTTAGATGGCTTTTATGATTTTGAGGTATGTTCCCTCTATTCCTACACTGTAGAGAGTTTTAATCAAGAAAGGATACTATATTTTGTAAAGTGTTTTTTTCTTCATCAACTGAGAAGATCATAAGGTTCTTGTCCTTTCTTTTATAAATGTATGTATCACATTGTTTGATTTGCAAGTGTTGAACTACCCTTGCGGCCTAGGAATAAATTCCACTTGGTCATAGTGAATAATCCTTTTAATGTACTGTTGGATCCTATTGGCTAGTATCTTGGTGAGAATTTTGGCATCCATGTTTATCAGGGATATTGGTCTGTAATTCTCCTTTTTGGTGGGGTCTTTGTCTGGTTTTAGGATCAAGGTAATTTGGGCCTCATAGAAGAAGTTTGGAAGTTTTTCTTCCCTTTCTGTTTTTTGAAGCAGCTTTAGAAGAATAGGTATTAGTTCTTCTTTAAATGTTCGGTAGACTTCCCCTGGGAAGACATCCAGCCCTGGACTCTTGTTTATTGGGGATTTTTGATTACTGGCTCAATTTCCTTGGTGGTTGTGGGTCTGTTCAGGTGTTCTTTTTCTTCCTGTTTCAGTTTTAGTATTTATAAGTTTCCAGGAATGTATCCATTTCTTCCAAATTCCCTAATTTGTTGGCTAATAGTCCTCATAATATGTTCTTTTTTTTTTTTTTTTAAAGATTTTACTTATTTATTTGACAGGGAGAGTGAGAGAGAGGGAGAGATAGGGGAAGAAAGAGAGAGTGCACACAAGTAGGGGGAGTGGCAGGCAGAAGGAGAGGGAGAAGTAGGGAGCCAGGTATGGAGCTCAATCCCAAAACATGGCATAATGACCTGAGCCAAAGGCAGATGCTTAAACAACTGAGCCACCCAGGTGCCCTGCTCATAATATGTTCTTAAAATTGTTTGTATTTCCTTGGTGTTGGTATGATCTCTCCTCTTTCATTCATGATTTTGTTAATTTGAGTCCTTTCTCGTTCCTTTTTGATAAGTCTGGCTAGGGGGTTATCGATCTTATTAGTTCTTTTGAAGCTTCTAGTTTCATTGATCTGTTCTACTATTCTTTTGGTTTCTATCTCATTAATTTCCTCTCTAATATTTATTATTTCTCTTCACTTGCTTGGCTTGAGCTTTATTTGCTGTTCTTTATCCAGCTGCTTTCTTTAGGTGTAAGGTAGCTTCTGTATTCGAGGCTTTTCTAATTTTTTTAAAAAAGATTTTATTTATTAGAGAGAGAGAGATCACAAGTAGGCAGAGCAGCAGACAGAGGGGGGGGGGGAGCAGGTTCCCTGCTGAGCAGAGAGCCAGATGTGGGGCTCCATCCCAGGACACTGGGATCATGACCTGAGCCAAAGGCAGACGCTTAACCCACTGAGCCACTCAGGCATCCCGTGGCTTTTCTAATTTTTTGAGAAAGGCTTGTATTGCTATGTACTTCACTCTTAGGACTGTCTTTGCTGTACCCCCAAAGGTTTTGAACAGTTGTGTTTTCATTTTCATTTTCCGTTTGTTTCCATGAATTTTTAAAATTCTTCTTTAATTTCTTGGTTGATCCATTCACTCTGTAGTAGGATCCTCATTAACTTCCAAGTGTTTCAGTCCCTTCCAGATTTCCTTTTGTGATTGAGTCCAAGTTTGAAAGCATAGTGGTATGAAAATATCAGGGAATAATCCCTTCTTTTGGTACTGGGTAAGACCTGATTTGTGACCCAATATGTGATCAAGTCTGGAGAATGTTTCATGAGCACTTGAGAACAATGTGTATTCTATTGCTTTAGGATGGACCGTTCTATCTGGTTCAGTGTGTCATTCAAAGCCCTTGCTTACTTGTTTATCTTCTGCTTAGATGATCCTTCCGTAGCTGTGAGTGGGGTGTTGAAGTCCCTACTATTATTGTATGATTATCAATGTGTTTCTGTAATTTGTTATTAATTGGTTTATACAATTGGCTGCTTCCAAGTTAGGAGCATAAGTATTTATAATTGTTAGATCTTCTTGTTGGATAGGCCTTTTAAGTATATAGTGTCCCTCTTCATCCCTTACTACAGTCTCTGGTTTAAAATCTAATTTGTCTGATGAGAGAATTGCTACCCCAGCTTTCTTTTGATGTCCACTAGTGTGATAAATGATTCTCCACCAACTTTCAATCTGGAGGTGTCTTTAGGTCTAAAATGAGTCTGTTGTAGACAGCATATGGATGGGTCTTGCTTTTTTATCCAATCTGATACCCTGTCTTTTGATCGGAGCATTTAGCCCATTTACATTTAGAGTAACTATTGAAAGATATGAATTTAGTGCCATTGTGTTACCTGTAAAGTCCCTGTTCTGTATATTGTCTCTGTTTCTTTCTGGTCTGCATTACTTTTGGGCTCTCTCTTCACATAAAGGATCCCCTTAATATTTCTTATAGGGCTGGTTTAATGGCCACATATTCTTTTAGTTTCTGTTTGTCCTGGCAACTCTTTATCTCTCCTTCCATACTGAATGACAGCCTTGGTGGATAAAGAATTCTTGGCTGCATGATTTTCTCATTTAGTACCCTGAGTATATCATGCCAGCCCTTTCTGGCCTGCCAGGTCTCTGTGGATAGGTCTGCTTCCAGTTTAATGTTTATACCATTGTAGGTTAAGGAGCTCTTGCCTCAAGCTACTCTCAGGACTTTTTTCTCTCTGAAATTTGCAAGCTTCACTATTATATTTTGGGGTGTTGATCATTTTTATTGATTTTGAGTAGGGGTTCTCTACCTCTAGGACTTGAATACCCGTTTCCTTCCCCAGGTTATGGAAGTTCTAGTTGTGATTTGCTCAAATATACCTTCTGTCCCTCCTTCTCTTTCTTCTTCATCTGAGATCCCAATAATTCTAATATTGTTTCGCTTTATGGTATTGCTGATTTCTTGAATCCTCCCTTCATGGTCCATTAGTTGTTTTTATCTCTTTTCCTCAGTTTCCTTTCTTTCCATCATCCTGTCTTCTATGTCACTGGCTCTCTCTTCTTCCTCATTTACCCTAGATGTTAGAACATCCAATTTAGACTGGATCCCAGTTAAAATATTTTTAATTTTGGCCTGATTAGATTTAGTTCTGCACTAAGAAATTCTCTAGTGTCTTTTATGCTTTTTTTCAAGCTGATCTAGTAACTTTATAATCATTATCCTGAATTCCAGCTTGGATATTTTACTTATATCCATATCAGTTAGATCTGTGGCAGACAGTATTACCTCTGGTTTTTTCCTTTGTTGTGAATTCGTCCTACTAGTCATTTTTCCCAGAGAAGAATGGATGAACAAGAGAGTAAAATAAAAAATAGCAACCATTACCCAAGTGAAATACACACTAGACAAATCTGAAGAGGTCAGGAACCAAAAAAGGAAAAAAAAAGAAAAAAAGGAAAAAAAGAAGAGACTATACTGTCCCAGGTAGACAAAACAGGGTGATAAACTCGGTCCTGGGTATGTTTTAGTCTATTTGTCAAAAGACACTAAATCCCAAAATTGTAAAGAAAGCAAAACTTCTATATATACAAAAATAAATTTGAATACAGTGAAATGAAGACAAAATTGCAAAATATATCTATAGAACATAAATGTAAAAATGAAAGCTTCAAAAAGACTTAAAAACAAAGAGTTGATAAAATAAGAAACTACTTGAAAAGCAAAAAAAGAAAACAGAAAAGGAAATTTTTAAACTGAAAGACAAAAGAATCATGAGGAAAAAAATAACCCTCAAATTCTATATACTATTTTCCTTGTAGCACTGGAGTTTTTTGCAGTTCTGTGTGCTTGGTAAACTTGGTGTTCACATGTTGTTCCAGCTGGCCTTCTGGAGGACGGGCCTGCTGTGCTGATTCGCAGGTGTCTTTGCCTGGGCAGAGTTGCACCACCCCTTGCCAGGGGGCCAGGCTCAGTGTAAACTGCTTCAGGTTCTTCTTTGTGGCTTTTGCTCCCTGAAGTTCTGTGCCACCTTAGAGATTGAAAATAAAAATGGTCTTCCCTGATCTCCAGCCCCAGAGCTGATAGATTAAGGTCCCCCTCTCTTCAGTTAACCCTCAGGGAATAGCATTCTTCACTTTTGTTTGCACCCAACTCTGCAGACTCCTGTGGTGCAAACAGGCATCAGTCCTCTTAGGGGAGGGAAGAGGGTTGCTTGCCACAGGACTGCCACTAGCAGGGCCCCTGCATGGAGAGTGGTGGCCAGGTCTTGCCCCAGGTCATGGTTTATGGCAAACCTAGCTGAGAGTCCACTCCACAGTTTGCTGACCATAGCCGGTTTTCCCCCTCCAATGCTTGGGAACTCTGCTGGCTCTGCTGGCTTGTTCTTTCTGTGACTCTAGGGATCCTGAGACCACATTCTCCCACCTAGGATTCTGTTCCATTTTGTTACCTGAGCACCTTTCAGGCAGGGATGTCTCTCATTGGAACAGATTTCTAAAAGTTCTGATTTTGCAGTCTGGGGCTGTATCACTTTCCGGCAGCTGCTTTATGGAGACTCTCTACTCCCACTGTTTATCTTCCAATATATCCCCTCCGATTCACTTCTCCGTACCTCCTACCTTGTAAAAAGTGGTCGCTTTCCTATTTGTAGAGTTCCAGCAATTACTTTTTTTAAAGGATTAAAAAAAAAAAAAGATTTCATTTATTTATTTGACACAGAGAGAGAGATCACAAGTATGCAGAGAGGCAGGCAGAGAGAGAGGAGGAAGCAGGCTCCATGCTGAACAGAGAGCCCGATGTGGGGCTTGATCCCAGGATCCTGAGATCATGACCTGAGCCGAAGGCAGAGGCTTAACCCACCAAGCCACCCAGGTGCTCCCCAGCAATTCTTTTCTTACATCTCAGGTTGAATTCATAGGTGTTCTGAATGATTTGATATTAGTCTAGCTAAATTCAAAGGACCAGATGAAACGAGGTCCCCACTCTTCTATTATCTTGCTTCCTCTCTCCAAAGTCTGTTCTCTTAACTGCTGCATATCGCCTTATTAATCCTTGCCACCTTTCTCAGGCTCCCAGCCTGTTCCTTCACAATCCACCCCATAGCTGCACAACCAGCATGCCCTCTGGAAGATGACTCTGCTTCATATTGCTCAGAAAAAAAGAGTACATTGTATATGACCTCTGTCAACTATCCTCTTTTCCCAGCTGGATCTATATCTACCCTTTTATTTTCTTCTGCTCCATCTTAAAATAATTATTCTATACTTCTGGGAGAAAAAAGGGTAAGACATTTTTATGTTATACAGGACATGATTTATCTTCTCAACTCTACTTTCTGCCACTTTCTCATATGTGCCAATGTTACAGTAGACTAACTGCATTAATAAAGAGATTCATAAAATAGGTGGCATTGTTGCTGTTAACAAAAAGACCAAAAGATACATAATGCCTCAAACACCATGAAATTTATTTCTTGTTCAAGTAACAGTGCTGGACAGGTGAAGAGTCACTGGGGCAAGAGCACCTCTATTTAGGCACATAGACTGATGGAGATTGGACCCTTTTCCACATGTGCTTTCCAAGATCACTCTTTCTAGATATCCAGAAGGGAGAAAGCATATGGAGGATATATCTGGAAGGTTTTTATTGCTCAGGCTTGACATGGTACATGTCTTTTAGTTAGAATTCAGTTATGTGGCTACACCTCACTGCAAAGGAGGCTTGGCATGTGATCTAGCTGAGTGCCCTTGAAGATGAGAAAATGGGTTTTGATGAATAGCTATCAGTGTGTGCTATTGTGCCTAAAATCTTGGAAATCTTATTTACCAATACTTCAGCTTTATCATTTTTTTAATTTTTAAAATTTCTAAAAAGATCTTATTTATTTATTTGCTAGAAAGAGAGAGAGAGAGAAAGCACAAGTAGGCAGAGCAGCAGGCAGAGGGAGTGTGAGAAGCAGGCTCCCTCTGAGCAGAGAGCCCAACATGGTGTTCAGTCCCAGGACCCTGGGTCATGACTTGAGTTGAAGGCAGACACTTAACCAACTGAGCCACCCAGGCACCCCAGGTTCATCATTTCTAAATTGAGGATAATTGTTGTACCTCCTTCCTAGGGCAGTTGTAAGGATGAAATGTGTTGGTGCTGGAAAGACTTTAGAACATCTTCTGGCACAGAGTCAGCAGCCTATTGAAGTTATCTGCCATTACTATAATCCTTAGATGTTACTTTCTGTGTGAAGCTTTTTTTCTCCCTTTTTCCTCTTGTCCATTTCTTTTTTTAAAAAAAGATTTTATTTATTCATTTATTTTAGTGGGGGGAAGGGGCCGAGGGGAGAGGAGAGGGACAAACAGATTTCACGCTGACTGTGGAGCCGGACATGGGGCTCAATCCCACAACCCCAAGATCATGACCTGAGTCGAAACCAAGAGTCAGACACTCAACCAGTTGAGCCACCCAGGTGCCTCACCTCTTGCCCATTTCTCTACAGAGTTGTATTGTATTGTAACTATCTGTTTTATGATTGGTGGTTCTTATTGAGGGTTCTTATTAAGGGCAAGGTTTGTGTTTAGTTATTTTTATATCTCTAGCACCTGGTAGTCCCTGGGATATAGGTACTCACTAAATATTTATTGACAGAGGAAAAAAGAAAGTGAGAAAGGAAAGAAGGAGGGCAGAAGGAAGGAAGGATGGATGGATGGATTGATGGAAAAGGAAAGGAAGAAAGACCATGTAAAGATCAATGTCTTATCATGGGTAGGTTCATGAAAGGTCAGTCTAGTAAGCTGCAGAGCAACTTTAGTAATCCCAGGGCCTGGAGGGTCACTTGATAACTCCTGCCAGCTCAGGACCAAGGCTGTTTGCATCACCTTCATGCCTTACATTGGATGCCCCTTGTACACTGCCTCCCATCCTCCCAGCCTAGCTTTACTCCAGCCAGTGGTGCAGCATCCAGCTACCAGAGGTGAGAACTTACAGTCCCTTACCTCAGATGCACTGCATCTCATTCTGCCCCAGCATTGTTCTCACTCTCCTTTGGACACCTGCAAAAATGTATGTTGGCTTCCACATATGCAAACATGCAAGTGCAAGGGAGTTGGCATCTATGTCACAGGGCAACTTCATCAGTGAAGAATGGGAGCTAGTGAATAAATGTTCCCATCTTCTGACTCTTGGGCAAACAATTCTAATAGGATGACAAACTCATCTTGGTTGTCCCAGAACTGACTTTGTTTTGTTTGTTTGTTTGTTTGTTTTTGTACTGAAAGTCCATGTTGCAAGAATCCCCTGACTCTGAAAGTCATTCTTTTTTTTTTTTTTTTAAGATTTTATTTATTTACTTGACAGACAGAGATCACAAGTAGGCAGAGAGGTGGCAGGCAGACAGAGAGGAAGGGAAGCAGGCTCCCCGCTGAGCAGAGAGCCAGATTCGGGGCTTAAACCCAGGACCCTGGGATCATGACCTGAGCTGAAGGCAGAGGCTTTAACCCACTGAGCCACCCAGGCAACCCTGAAAGGCATTCTTTAAGGTTCCTTGTAGGGTCCCAGTGAGGTCAAGTCCACTGAGGTCAAATCCCAGTTGCCCAGATCTTAATAACACACCTTTATTGCCCTTCCCTACTTTCCCAGATTTCAGCCCCAAATAAACTACCTCCATGCAAGCCCCTTCTCAGGCTCCGGTTGCTGTTGGCCCGTTGAATAGCCCTGAGCTTAACTATACAGTGAAGAATGTTTTCAGCTCTAGAAAACTAAAAAATGCAGAGGCAGAGGAAATGAGTCAGGGCCCCAAACAGCCAAATTATCTCTTTCCTGATGTTGCCACAAAATTAATCTAGAAGATATGGTGTGGTTCAAAGATACTATCATGAAATGTTTATTATAAGGTTTAGTTGCTTCAACACCAAGGTATTAGAAAGAACTGCAGACAGGCAGGTAACTTAGTTTTAGTCTCCCTAAAAGTATTTAAAATTCTGTATGACTCCTACCACTTTTCTTCTCCTTGGGTCTGTTTCCTATCTGTAAATTAGGAAGTTGAATTGGTCACTTTTACCTTTATCAGTGGTCCTATCCTTGGCTCTTTTAGTTATTCCTGGGGTGGAGGGAGGGCAGAGGCTTGAAGGGGGTCAACAGGCCTGGTGGCTAAGGTGGGACAGAGGCTGAGGGTTCATACCCATATCAGTAGTTGAGTACACATGGCAGAAAGATTTTCTAAATGGGTCCCTGTGGACTGTGAAGAACTTCAAACTCATTTCTCTTAACATTCTTGAGATTTAGATATCTCAAGTCTTCTGTCCACAGTGCCAACTAGACAAGATTTCAGGGCCAATAGTATTTGCCTCTTAGGGCTTTTTAAATTATTATTTTATTTATTCTGGGTGAGGGGGAGGAACAGAGGGAGAGGGATAAACAGACTCTGTGGTGAACATGGAGCCAGATGTGGGGCTCCATCTCAGGACCGTGATCATGACCTGAGTCAAAACCAAGATGCTTAACCAGAGGAACTACCCAGGCATCCCTTGCCTCTAAGTTTTAAGAAAGGCCTTTATAATACCCAAAGGACTGGAGTCCATAAGCATCACAGTGCTGGAATGGTTGTGCTGGAATGACTTATACCTGCCTGAAAGAGCTGATTGCTGAATATTCAAGACTTTTGTGAGCCAGGCAACCCCTTAGTAGCTTGAAACCAATTGTGACAGGAGTGTTGACACCATAGAAACTGGAAAACACTACAAATAGATTGGGGCTTCTTTGGCCCCTTGAGATGGTTCACAGCACATCATTAGATCCAGTTTTGAGCACTAATAGCTTCTTATCCAGGAATATGGGATAAATTAAATATGTATGTCTTAAAAGGAACTTTTTTTCCCCATGCTGTTTGGTTTGAACAGAGTTATTAAAGCCTGTCTTTCCCTCTTCCTCAGCAGTAGCTTTACAGATTCTGTAAATCTAATAGATGCAAATCCCTGCAGAAACCAGGCAAGTTTCCACAACTCTAAGCCCTGCAGGTTCTGACAGGGGCTGGCCCTGCCAGGAAACTCTCAGAGCCACATCAAGGTGTTGTGCTGCTGTTTCAGGGGAGTTTGCCCTTATGAATTGTTGATTTGGTGGCTTTGAGTAATTCTTTAAGGATTTTGGAAGCCTGCTTAGAATACTTGCTCTGCCACTTGGGAGCTTATGATGGGGTTATGTTTAACCTCATTGAGCTTCCTCATACACAGAATGGATAGTACATATTTGAGAGGGTTTATGGGTTTACCACAAAGCTAAGAAAGTTTGAGCATCAAAGAACCTCATTTGTATGGACCCCTCCTAGGGAGTCTTTAGGCATGTTGTATTTTGAATTTTATAATTGAAAAGACCCCCACCCCAAAGTGTGTGAGCTTCAGAGCCTCACACAGCTTGGATCAGCTCCTGCTTATGGGAATGAATCACACAACATATGTAAAGCACTTAGCCCAGGGTCCAGCCCATTATGAGAGCTTCATAAATAATCTTTGTTGTAACACGGGTATTTTCCCTCCATCATCACACATCCCACTCCCTAAGTGTCACCACTCAGTCACATTCTGTTCATAGTTTGCCTTTATTACATCTATAACGTTGGTTTTTGCCAATCACTTGCCACTTGGCTAAACATATTCCATGAAGTGCAACATTCAGCATGCTACTATGTTCATTTTAATGATGGGAAAACAATGGTTAGCAATTATGCTCTTCACAGAAATGATGTGACAGCAAGGAGAGATAATAAATAATTTGCCCAAAGTTCCTTGGTGTGATGGGAAACCAAAGTCATATTAATGCTTAACAAAACATCCAACAGGACAGGGAACAAAGGGCAGTTGAGGCAATACTGTGATGTTTTGCCAGTTGTTAAAGAGGCCAATTGTCCGTCAAGCATGATGTAGAGACGCTTCCCTTAAGAGCACGTGTATCTCAGAATTATCAAAGGGCTCTAAGTCACACTAATAATGGGCTTTTACCACAAGCAGAGAGAATGAAAGCCATATTTAGTCTTAAAAGATGCAGCACTTTGCACTGCAGTTGTAATAAGATTCTCACAGTCTTTACTCAGGTGAGTAAAGGGGCGAGTGGATGCCTCTGAGCCCCACATGGTTCTTCTGCCCTGTGCTGTAAGAAAGGAACTCGACTCAGATGCCCCTTGGGTGCAGCCATTATCAACTACCTGTTATATACAAGCTGCTGTGAGTGGTGATGAGTAAAACTGGGTCTCTCTAGTGCTTTCTATCATGCAGTGCTGGAAGCTGTCAGGTCAAGTGGAGAGAGTGTGGCCATTGGGATTAGATGAATCTGGTTTAATTCTGGTTTTGCTTTGTACCAGTATGTAATTTAAATTATCTATGTAACCTTGAACCTCATGTTTCCTCTTCTGTAAAATGGGAATAATTACCACTCATCTTGCAGGATTACTGAAATATAGCAAGTATTCAGTAAAAGTTTCCTTACCTCCTTCTGAAAGCCATAGAATCTAAGTAGCTTTTCTGAATTTTGTATTATTTTAGTAGTTGAAACATTTTTTTCATATTACAAAAGAAGTACATTTTTGTGGCATAAGAATTTAGAATAAGTAAACAAAAAGGAAAAGTTAAAAATTACACACAATTCCATATGTAGCTATAACTTGTATTAACGCCTTTGGGTATATCCTTCCAGAACACTTTTTATACCTATAAATATGCATGTTACTAAAAATATAACTATACAATACATGTAATTTCATAACCTGCTTTTCTCAATACAATAGGTCATGGGAAATCCTTGGGAAAATCCCTCTCATGACAAGGCCATGTAACAATTTTTCCTTATCAGGGGAAGCAGTTGAGATTAACACACTATAACAATTGTCTAGAAAAGTTATACCACAATTTGGCATCCCTTTCCCAGAGAAAGGCTGTATAGCTACTATAAGAAAAGAAAGCAAGTAACATCTACAAATCCCATCTTAAAGCCCCTTTACTGGGACACCTGGGTGGCTCAGTTGGTTAAGCCACTGCTTTTGGCTCAGGTCATGATCCTAGGGTCGTGGGATCAAGTCCCGCACTGGGCTTCTTGCTCAGCAGAGAGCTTGCTTCTCTCTCTGCCTCTGCCTGCCACTCTGCCCGCTTGTGTGCATGTGTGGATGTGCAGAGCGCACACTTGCTCTCTCGGACAAATAAATAAATAAATAAATAAAATCTTAAAAGCCCCTTTACTTAGAAACCATGCTTGTTTTCTTTTAACAGTTTTTAAAAAAATAAAACATTATTTATTTAATAATCTTTTTCTAATTTATTTAATATCTTTTTTTAAAAATAAACATATAATATATTTTTATCCCCGGGGTACAGGTCTGTGAATCGCCAGGTTTACACACTTCACACTTCACAGCACTCACCATAGCACATACCCTCCCCAATGTCCATAACCCCACCCCCTTTATCCCAAACCCCTCCCCCAAGCAAACCTCAGTTTTTTTTGAGAACTTTTAAAAGTTTTATAACTAGAAAGAAACGTATCTTGTACTTAAAGCAAGGCAAAAAGAAACTTATGATTGGATATTGTCTTAGCTTGGGCTGCTGAAACGAAATACCATAGACTAGGCAGTGTAGCAGTAGACACTTATTTTCTCACACTTCTGGAGAACTAAAATCGAGATAGGAATGCCAGCATATTTGGTTCCTGATAAGAATTCTGTTCCTGGTTTGCAGATGGCCACATTCTAGGTGTGTCCTTACATGATGGCAAGAGGGAGCTCTGGTTTCTTCTTCTTCTTATAAAGACATTAATCCCACCATGAGGGCTCAACCCTCATGACCTCATCCTAATTACCTCCAGAGGCCCACCTTCTAATACTATTCTATTGGGGATTAGGGCTTCAACATAGAAGTTTCAGGGGGATACAACCATTCAGATCATAACAGATGTTATAAACCCGTAACTTCAGCCCTTGAGAAGATATTAGGAGGGGGCAAAATACCTTTATGATCCATCTTTTTGGGAAAAAATTACTGATTGATTCAAATAGGCAACCAGTCTACTGCTCTGATGGTTGGGGAATCTTACCTCTGACTAAGAGACGGAAGCAGTACTAACATCGGTATAAAACTTAGTAGAGCATTTTATATGGAACCAAGGTAGAATGACACTATTTGTCCCTCTGATATCTCTTGTGTCCATAATATCCTTCTCACTAAAAGGAAGAAAAGGAATCAAAATAAAGTCTTGTTATAAAAGGAGGCATTTCTCTAGTATGGACAAGTTTTAGACTAATCCTACCTTCCCATACAGTACATTAAAAGTTTGCATATTATGGGGACGCCTGGGTGGCTCAGTTGGTTAAGCAGCTGCCTTTAGCTCAGGTCATGATCCCAGCATCCTGGGATCGAGAGTCCCACATCGGGCTCCTTGCTTGGCAGGGAGCCTGCTTCTCCCTCTGCCTCTGCCTGTCACTCTGTCTGCCTGTGCTCACTCTAGCTCCTCTCTCTCTTACAAATAATAAAAAAAAAAAGTTTGCACATTATGCAGTTTTATAGATTTTTCCTCAGTTTCTCATGAAGATAGGGATTAAGAGAATGATCCGACTATTTACAAAAAGCCTACCCTCCAGGGATTGCCTCTTACTGTCATTCCAGCAAGTACTATGAGCCCCTACTCCATGCACTGCTTTCTGTGCTGGGACTACCACGGTAAACAAGAGAGGCAATGTTTCTCTCCCCATGCAAATTACATCCTGGTATTTGTTGATATAAAGTATGATAAAATAAACATTGCTGAAGGTTTCCACATAGTTATGCATTAGAAGCAAGGGAACCACAACATAAACGGAGATTTTTATGAAAGGTTGATTTCACTTGAGAATTTAAGAGGCAAGGACATAACTTCTTAAAATTAAAACAAAAATTTTATGGAGTTGAAGCCTAAATTTTTAATGAAATTATACAGGAAACAAGGCCACATCAATATTTCTTATTTGCAGCTTCTGCTCACAGCTACACCTCTAGATCACATGAGATGAGAGCTGGCTCTCTTCTGCCAGCTCTGTTGAGTGCATCTTGGTGGTATTGCTTGAGAAGAATCGCTCTTGAGTTTATATCCCCTTCATAGTATGAAAGATATTTTTGTGATAATAGATGAGATGACCAGTGTAAAACCCCTCCCACTGGACTGGCACATAGAAAATGCTCCGTACATGTTAGATCCCTATCCTTCCCCTATTCCACAGAACACTGTGAAATACCCATGGGCTTTGGAGTCAAACAGACCAGGGCTTAAATGCTGGCTTATTACTTATTTGCTGGGGTATCTTTGAGTGTCATTTTATGTATCAGGATGTCCATTCCTGGGGTGAGGTGCCCGTGTATTCCTCTTTGAGGGTTCTTTCCCATACCAAACAGATTTAGGAAAGGGAAGAGAGAAAGCATCTTTGTTACAAAGAGGAGGAAAATATTCAGACTGTTTGCCTACCAAAGTGTTTGATTTATATTATGGGAGATGGCCAACATGAGCAGGTAATTGGATTGTCTTGTGAATGTTCACTCAGAGGCTGGGAATAAAAAGGCTGTTTTCTTCAACCCCTTCACCTAAGCACAGCACTTAAAGCCTCTTCTCTCCCGCACCCAAAGACCACTCTGGCTCCACCAAGGGAAATTAACTAATCACCTGAGCCATAGTCTAGAAAAAATAAGCAAGGCCAAGAAGAATGATGAGGACTTGAAAGAAAGAAAGAAAGAAAGGGGAGAGAAGGCATCCAGAGGGAAAGGATTGCCCAATAGCTGAGAATGTGGTATGGACTTAGAATGCTGCTCAAGGGAAAAATCGCTACTCATGCTTGATAGAAGAACATTCTTCCCTCCAGTGTTCAAATAGAGAACACAGTGAGGAGGTCATGTAGTGGATGGTAATACTACTTCCCTCTTTCTCCATGCTCTTCTCCTTTAAACTCTGAAATTTAAGATCTAAACACTGAGAATACTATGATGCCACTTTACCCACACGGCCACCAAGCACTTCTGTTGTAATTGTGGTTAGTTTACTGAATGAGTTAAATTTGGTGGTATAAAACTTATTCTGGACAACTCCATGTTCTAGTAAATATAATAATAATTATGACTTCCCTGACCACACTGAAAATGCTTCCCTCTACCTAGAATGTTTTCTTATCATTCTTCCCTTATTGCTCCAAAGTCAGATCAGGCATCATATCCAGGAGACATTCCTTGATCCTACCTGGAGCTTCCATGAGACATCTCTACCCCGTGACTATGTAATTATGTTAGAGTATCTACTGGTAGACCCATTCATCCTTTTACCCCTTTTTATCTAGTCTAGGCCCTGCCAAATAAATATTTGCTGCATGGTGATTGTATTTATTGTCCTTCTTATCTTTTGTAAAAAATGACAGTACAGGCATCTCCAGTTATGCATATTTGCAGATCAGATTCCCTGGCAAGCAGACTCTGAAATGGAGTTTTGTGTGCAGGAAATTAATTGGGGAGAGCTATCAGGATCAATATCTCTGGAGTAATGAACAAAGCAAGAATGTGGCAGAGGAAGAAGCTGGGAGAATGAAGGTTGACACAGCAGAGGCCTACGCTAATCCCTTTGGAGCAGAAATAGCCCAGCAGACTTGTCATGAATTGGAGCAAGAGACCAAGCCTTCTCACCAAGACTTCTCAGTCAAAATGTGCAGACTGCACTGAAAAGGGGCATAATCTTGAATGCAGAGGCTGTCTTTAGCTAAGGATTGTGTGAGCTATTAGCCATCATAGTCTCTACAGCTGAGGGAATGCAAGGGGAGGGAGATGGGAAGGTATACACCTGTCTCTATCATAGTCCACATCTGGAAGCTACCTGCTTCCAATAAAGGGGCTTTAAAAAAATATTTTATTTATTTATTTGACAGAGAGATCACAAGTAGGCAGAGAGGCAGGTGCGAGGGGGCAGGATTCCTGCTAAGCAGAAAGCCCCATGTGGGACTCAATCCCAGGACCCTGAGATTATGACCTGAGCCGAAAGCAGAGGCTCAACCCACTGAGCCACCCAGGCACCCCAAGGGGCTTTTGTGAATAGCAGGCATGAGTGCACTCTTCCATAAAAGGTCTATACCCAAACATGGGTGAATACCTTGACATTCTATTTTATACATTCGTCTTTATCAGATTGGTGAACCTGAGTTTTGCCTAGGTATGGTTCTGAACCTAAAATTTGAAAACCAGATTTTGAATCTTAGCCTGCCAAAATATTTGGAGATCCTCTTCATTTAACTATCACATGATAAATATGGAATTTCTTGAGTAATAGAAACTTCTTTTTTTTTTTAAGATTTTATTTACTTATTTATTTATTTGTCAGAAAGAGAGAGAGAGAAAGCACGCAAGCAGGCAGAGAGGCAGGCAGAGGCAGAGAGAGAGGCAGGCTCCCCGCCGAGCAAGGAGCCCGATACGGGACTCGGACCCAGGCCCCCGGGATCATGACCTGAGCCGAAGGCAGCAGGTTAACCCACTGAGCCACCCAGGCATCCCGAGTAATAGAGACTTCTTAGAAATATACTCATCTTCAAGAAAATTTAAAATGAATACACACATAAAAAAAAAAAAAACTGAGACTGTAAGTTTTGTTGTTTTCAACCCATGCAAAATGAATCCTGGACTAGGGACCCCTTTTATCCTTGTCTTTGAAAGTAATTGGCAAAGTCCTGTCTGGATATCTCCTTCATTGATATTTCTCTTTGAATGTATAAGTTTAAAAAACAAAGATGGTGACCAAAGCAAGTGAAACTTTGTGAGTTTGGAAATGCAACCTCTTGGGTCTGAGGGGGTAGTTTGAGAGCACTGAAATTTCAGTGGATGGTGAGAGAAGCAAAGAGGATTAAACCAAGTTTCTGTGCTTAAGTCTTTAGTGGAATTAGAGTTGGCACAGTTTTCTTTGACTGAATCTGAGCTGTATTTTGAAAACAAGGTGGGGCCATTGCCAAGAATAACCTGCCCTTTGTTTGACCAGTGGGTATAAAGTAACTTAATAAAGTTTTGCAGATGTCAGGACTTGTAGTCTCAAATGGGCTTCCTACTGTTATGGGTTGAATTATATGGCCACAAAAATATCAAATAGTTACTGTTATGCCGAAAATAAATAAAAAAATAAATTATAAAAAATATCAAATATCAAAGTCCTAACCCTCAGTACCTCAGAATTTGACCTTATTTGGAGAGAGGATCTTTACAGAGGTGATCAAGCTAAACGGAAGTCGTTAGGGGATACTCTAATTCAATATGACTGATATCCTTATAAAAAGCTTGAAAGAGACATGGAGAGAATGCCAAATGAATGTGAAAGTGGCCATTACAGGCCAAGGAGAGAGGCCTGGAATGGATCCTTCCCTCAAGGCCCTCGGAAGGAATCATCCTTGCCAACACCTTGATTTTAGACTTCTAGTCTCCCTCGGTTTGTGGCATTTTGTTACAGAAGTCCTAGAAAACTAGTACCTGAATGCCTCTTTTCCATTCATCACAGAGATAATTCTAAACTTTAGGATGGGTCTTCTGGTAGCAGGTAACAGAGAGACCATGAGTGAAGCTAGTACAAGCTAGTTTAAGCGAAAAGTGGGGGTTTGTTATAAGGACACATGGTCTTCTTAGAAACCCAGGAAACCCAAGGGCAAAGATCTAGGCTGGGTCACAGGGACAGACTGGAGCCAGTGGCTCAATTATTATCAAGGCTGGCTCTGTCTCTGCAGAGGAAATGGCTTTGAGTTTCCAGACCTTGTAGCAGGACAGATAGGCTCCCAAGTTTACACAGTTGAGATGCATTTACCAGAGAATGACAAAAATCTCATAGTACCAAACCAGGGGAAGGGACACTAGCCCAGCTGTGGTCACTGGTTTTATTCCTGTTTTCTCTGCTTCAGAGCAGTCACATACCAGCACTGTTGCTGCAAGTGGTTTCTGGAGGGAAAGGGCTTAATTTCTTAGGACTGCTATAACAAATTTCTACAAACTGGGTGGCTTAAAACAGCCGAAATTTACTTTCTTGTAGTTCTAGAGGCTTGAAGTCCAAGATCAAGGCGTCATGCTCTCTTTGAAGGCCTTAAGGAATAATCCTTCCTTACCTCTTCCTAGCTTCTGGTAGAAACTAACAATCCTTGGCCTTCTTTGGTTTGTAGCTATATCACTCCAGTCTCTGCCTGCGTTTTTACATGGTGTTCTCTCTGTCTCTGTGTTCAAGTTTCCCTATTTTTATAAGGATATCAGTCATTGTATTAGGGCCCACCCTAATCCAGTATGATGTCATCTTAACTTATTATATTTGCAAAGACCCTAGTTGCAAATAAGGTTACACATTCACATGTATTGGGGCTTAGGACTTGACTATATCTTTTTGGGGAACACAATTCAACACATAGTAGGTGAGTGAATTGGTATCCACAGACAAAATTCACTTTTATTTGTTCCTGCCTTCTTTGATTTTCCTATCTCCTGGGATTAACTAGACCTTCTTGTGCCAGCAGCCTGACTTTTCAACCCCACTGTCTGTTAGCATACGTCAGCAGTCATCTTTTTTGTCTTCTCCCTCTTATCTCTGACGAAGGGTTTGGATAGGGTCATTGGATAAAATACAGGGCACACAACTGAATTTGAATTTCAGCTAATCCAAATGAAATTCTACCCACATTCACCAAGATTCCATCAGCAACTTTAAATTTGTGTCCCATTATCAAGTATATTTTGAAGTAATGTTTTTATAAATACTTTAGTTGCCCTTTAAATAGCACAATTTGTACACCATATTATGTTTTGTTTAAAAATTAACTTGTTAGGGGTGCCTGGATAGTTTAGTCAGTTAAGCATCCAACTCTTGATTTTGGCACAGGTCATGATCTCTGGGTTGTGAGATCAAGCACTGCATTGGGCTCTGTGCTGGGAGTGGAACCTGCTTGAGATTCTCTCTCTCCCTCTCTTCCCCTCTACCCTTCCCCACTGCAAAAAAAAAAAAAAAGAAAGAAAGAAAGAAAGAAAGAGCTAAAAGAAAAAGTAATAAAAATTAACTTGTTAAATTATTAACTTGTAAATATTTAATAAAACCTGCATATCAAGTAGCCATATGTTTGCATTTCTTTACATTATAGAGTTCAGAGCTTTCAGAATAATAATGGCCTGGACTTCTATGTCTTACAGCATCAGACCTGACCTGTTTGAGTTAATGGCTGCACTCAGGAAAGCAGTCCTGGGTCTTCTGTAAATTAAATATGATTCTTTTTTATAGTAGGATCTCAAACCAAACCTGGCTCATTAATTTTTAATGACTGGGTTGTTATGTAAAAGTGTATATTTGCAAACTGTTGCTTAGTTCGAACTGTGAGGTTTTTCTTCCTAATCCAATTGAAAGGGACTGTATATATTTAAGTTCTGGATCCTCACTAGATAGAAGAGAGTTCAGGATTTCATATTGTGTTGCTTCCACAGGATATAGTTGTATATAGTTGTATATTAAAGCACACATGACCGTAGGTTCAAGCATCTCTTTGTAAGAAGGGTCCAGTATAAGTGGAAACTTTGCTTTTACTATTCTTATGAGGCAGTATTTCTTAGTAGTTAGGGGCACTGACTCCAGAACCAGAATGTCTGGGCTAAATTCAATCAGCTGCTTCAACTATAACCTGGTAATCTGAGACAAGTTATTTAATTGTTTTGAGTCTCTATATTCCCATGTGTAGAGTGGATATAATAATAGTTGTTCCTATTAATTGTTATACCTACCTCATAGGACTATTTCAAGGGTAAGAAAATAGTAAAAAAAAAAAAAAAATGTGACTTCAAGCACTTAGAACAGGGTCTGGTGGGTAGCAGAAACTATGTAAGTGTTAGCTGTTATCATTCTTTTAGAGTCCTAACAGGACTGGCAGTTTGCTAAGTGACATGTTGGTTCATTTACTATTCAAACAACATGTGATATCCTGGATGTCTAGATGTATCAGGTACTATGCCAGCCTTTGGGCAATAACAAAACACAATACCCATTTTCCGTTTTGTAAAAAACCAAAAACCCAACCCAACAATATAAACCTAAAAACTGTTATGGCTGGTGTTGTAGAGGTCCCATTATTTAAAGCAGAAATCCTGGAAGTCTGACCATGTCTATAACTTACCTGCAAAGAACACTGCCACTTTGTGGGATGCCTGGTTGGCTCAGTTGGTTGGACGACTGCCTTTGGCTCAGGTCATGATCCTGGAGTCCTGGGATTGAGTCCCGCATCGGGCTCCCAGCTCCACGGGGAGTCTGCTTCTCCCTCTGACCTTCTCCTCGCTCATGCTCTCTTTCACTGCCTCTCTCTCAATAAATAAATAAAAATCTTAAAAAAAAAAAAAAGAACACTGTCACTTTGTAAGAATGAATAATATGGGGTGTGTATTGAGGTCCCCGATGCCAGCTCTTCCTGAATATGCATTTGTGCAGCAGTCCACACTGCCAGCATTGGCAGTGTATGGTGACATCAGGACAGGGCTTGGTGTGGGGACATACAGTTCCTGGAATTTGCCCTATTGGCCTCCCATGGGGTGGCCTCTGTCCTGCTTTCTAAAAATTTCCCTCCAGTTAGTTTAAAGGTGAGATAGTGAGGCTACAAATTATTTACTTCAAAAATTTGGACTCTATTCTAGTTAAATCTTTTGTACATGTTGTTAAGTCACTTGCATTATTAGAAGGGCCAAGGGGATCCTACAGCGCATTCCTTTTCTCTTTTATTTAAAAGGAATACATGGGGCTTTTTCACTTCATATGAAGGATGAGAATGTGGAAGGAGGAAAGTGGGGTAAGAGAATTAACATTTATTTAGCATTTCAATTTAATGTGTCTGATAGAGATTTTCCCATTAAATGCACACTGACCACAATGTCTTATTCTCCCTTTACCTCTTATAAGGAAAGAAGGAATCTTCTTGAGGGTCAGTGGGGATAAGGAACCAATGACCTATCATAGTTATAACATCAATTATTGTTTGTGGAGGGTGTCTTCTTTCATAGAAGCATCTACCATCACTTGCAAGGAAGGCCATAATGATTAGATTGACCTGTCTCAAACATTGTCTCTCAAAGCTGATGATGTTTTTGGACTTAATAGTTCTTCCTAGAGGTCTTCCAGGCTATTATCTGTAGCTATCAGTACAGTCTCCAAATAGGTCCTAGTTCTCCTTGAAGCACTGCAGATCTCATTTCTCCTGCAGTTAATAGATACTTCAAGTCAAAGGCTGCAGAAATTTACTTGATAAAGGACTACAGATTAACAGCAACGACTTGCTAATAGTGGGGTGTATTAAATGCACATTTAACTTGCATGAGAGTACAAATTGGAAGCATGCCCAAATTGCCATGGTTGGTCTCTCTCATGGCTTCTTATAAAGCTGCCCTCAGTTCTTTTAACTCTGGAAATCTTGGGGGCTTTAAAAAATTACAATTATATCCTTTCTCCTCTTAAGTTTCATAGAGTGGTCAGTTTGTTAGGGGTGTATGTGTGTGTGTGTGTGTGTGAGTGATGAATTATTCCCCAAGTGGGGTGTGTTGAACCTTATTCCAACTCCATTGTTTTACTATCATCAGAATCCTGATGGGAGGTCTCCATTCCTGAATGAACTAAAACTCTTCCAGGGCTGGCAATGCCGGCCACTCTACATATTCTCCAGTTTATTACTATGAAAGAATATAAATGCACATTCTTATAAAAATGTTAACTATCTATACCTGAGAAATAACATCTAGGAATCAGAAATTTTGTTTTTCTTAAATGAGCTTATAAGTGCATTGAGAATGTATCATATTTTAAGCAAATGCTTTCTAAATGCGATTTTGGATATCAAGAATGGATTTCCTTTCATGTGCAAAAATTAAAGCATTGATTACACTAGAAGAAATAATGAAAGCTCTTTATTTATCACTTAGAAAGCACTTACATGTCCTAGACACTGTTCTAAATTTTGTTATAGTAACTCATTTCAACTTTATCTTTTAGTAGGTGCTCGTTAGCTATGTGACTGTAAAGCACTATGCTTTATTATATTATATTATTTCTTATTCTCACAATAATTCTTGATGCTACTTGATATTATTCCCAATGTTGTGACCACTCCTCAAAAGCAAGGGGAAACCCAACCCCAATTTGGGTTCGCATGTTAAGACTGATAATGGCACATATATACCAAGAGGGTATGAAAAAGTTTATTCTATAATGAGGCCTTCTGGGGAAAGCAGGGTGGCTCCCAAGGAGATGGCTTGAGAGAGAGTTTGGAAAGGGGACTGGCTTGGGTGTTTTGTTTTGGTAGTTAGGGGACAGGGTGAGGGTTAGGGAATTTTGAACTTCCCATCAACATCAAAAAAGGGAGCGTCTTGGCTCTCTTACCAGTTTTCCCAGATGTAGGGAAGAAGGGTGAGGCTTAAAAGTTCTTTGAAAAAATGGCATCAGATTATGTATTATTTCAGGTTTACTAATGAAGAAACTACAATTCTATGATACTATGTTTTGAATTAGGCATGACCTTATTTATTTTTTTGTGTTATATTTGTCACCATAAAATACATCATTAGTTTTTTTTTTTTTTTTAAAGATTTTATTTGACAGAGAGAGATCACAGTAGACAGAGAGGCAGGCAGAGAGAGAGAGAGGGAAGCAGGCTCCCCGCTGAGCAGAGAGCCCGACGCGGGACTCGATCCCAGGACCCCGAGATCATGATCTGAGCCAAAGGCAGCGGCTTAACCCACTGAGCCACCCAGGTGCCCCACATCATTAGTTTTTGATGCAGTGTTCCAAGATTCATTGTTTATGCACAACACCCAGTGCTCTGTGCAATACGTGCCCTCTTTAATACCCACCACCAGGTTCACCCATCCCTCCACTCCCCTCCCCTCTAAAACCCTCAGTTTGTTTCTTGGAGTCCACAGTCTCTTGTGGTTTGTCTCCACCTCTGATCCCCCTGCCCCACCCCCCGCTTCGTTTTTCCTTTTCTTCTCCTGATGTCCTCCATGTTATTCCTTAAGTTCCATAAGTAAGTGAAACCATATGATAATTGACTTTCTTCTCTTGACTTATTTCACTCAGCATAATCTCCTCCAGTCCCATACATGTTGATGCAAAAATTGGGTATTCATCATTTCTGATGGAGGCATAATATTCCATTGTATATATGAATCACATCTTTATCCATTCGTCTCTCGAAGGGCATCTCGGCTCTTTCCACAGTTTGGCTATGAACATTGCTATGAACGTTGGCGTACATATGGCCCTTCTTTTCACTACATCTTTATCTTTGGAGTAAATACTCAGTTGTGCAATTGCCGGGTCATAGGGTAGCTCTGTTTTAATTTTTTGGGAGTCTCCGCACTGTTTTCCAAAGTGGCTGCACCAACTTGCATTCTCACCAAGAGTGTAGGAGGATTCCCCTTTCTCCACATCCTCTCCAACATTTTTTGTTTCTTGCCTTGTTAATCTTTGCAATTCTAACTGTTTAAGGTGGTATCTTTCTAACTGTTTAAGGTGGTATCTCAGTATGGTTTTGATTTGAATTTCCCTGATGGCTAATGATGATGAACATATTTTCATGTCTGTTAGTCATTTGTATGTCTCCTTTGGAAAAGTGTCTTTCATGTCTTCTGCCCATTTTTTGACATGATAATCTGTTTTTTGGGGTGCTGAGTTTGAGAAGTTCTTTATAGATCTTGGATATCAGTCCTTTGTAGAGTTATTTGCGAATATCTTCTCCCATCCCGTGGGTGGCCTCTTTGTTTTGTTGACTCTTTCCTTTGCTATGCAGAAGCTTTTGATCTTGATGAAATCCCAAAAGTTTGTTTTTGCTTTTGTTTCCTTTGCCTTTGGAGACATGTCTTGAGAGAAGTTGCTGTGACCAAGGTTGAAGAGATTACTGTCTATGTTCTCCTCTAGGATTTTGATGGATTCCTATTTCACATTCAGGTCTTTAATCCATTTTGAGTTTATCTTTGTGTATGGTATAAGAGAATGGTCGAGTTTCATGACCTTAGATCAATCTTTTTATGTATAATTTAGTCCACACCATTCTGTGATCACATACTAGGTACCCATCTTGAAAACACACCCCTGATCATTGAAGGGGAGTGAGAGACATGGAAAAGCCAAACACCATTGGAAATATATCTAAATCAGAGAGACTGGAAAATTTAGCTTGGCATGGTGGAAGGAGCATGGACTTTTCAATTAGATTATTGTTTGGCTTTGATTTGCTTTGCTTTGGATTTGTTTGCTTTGTTGAGTCGTAATGATACAGAATATCTCCAGTGACATGGAACTTCATGATGTATCCCATTCCATTTTGGGAGTTTTTGTTTTGTTTTGTTTTGTTTGTTTTTTGTTTTTTTTTTAATTTTTTATTTTTTATAAACATATATTTTTATCCCCAGGG
>NC_081562.1:19942546-19979947 GCF_022355385.1 Mustela nigripes
CCCCCCTCCCCCCAGCAACCCTCAGTTTGTTTTGTGAGATTAAGAGTCACTTATGGTTTGTCTCCCTTTCTGATTTCTTCCTATTCAATTTTCTCTCCCTTCCCTTATGATCTTCTGCACTGTTTCTTATATTTCACATATGATTGAAACTATTTGATAATTGTCTTTCTCTGATTGACTTATTTCACTTAGCATAATACCCTCCAGTTCCACCCACATTGATGTAAATGATAGGTATTCATCCTTTCTGGTGGCTGAGTAATATTCCATTGTATATGTTTGTGTATGATATCCAAAATCGCATTTCACTACATCTGTATTTGGGGGGTAAATGCCTAGTAGTGGAATTGCTGGGTCATAGGGTTGCTCTATTTTTAACTTCTTGAGGAATCTCCCTACTGTTTTCCAGAGTGATTATACCAGCTTGCATTCCCACCAACAGTGTAAGAAGAGGGTTCCTTTTTTTCCACATCCTTGCCAACATTTGTTGTTTCCTGTGTTGTTAATTTTAGCCATTCTGACCTGGTGTGAGGTGATATCTCATTGTGGTTTTGATTTGTAATTCCCTGATGCTGAATGATGTGGAGCATTTTTTCATGTGTCTGTTGCCATTTGTATGTCTTCTCTGGAGAAATGTCTGTTCATGTCTTCTGCCCATTTCCTGACTGGATTATTTGTTTTTTGGGTGTTGACTTTGATAAGGTCTTTATAGATTTTTGGATACCAGCCCTTTATCTGGTATGTCTTTTGCAAATACCTTCTCCCATTCTGTCAGTTGTCTTTGGTTTTGTCGACTGTTTCCTTTGCTGTGCAGAAGCTTTTTATCTTGATGAAGTCCCAGTAGTTTGTTTTTGCTTGTATTTCCCTTGCCTTTGGAGACGTGTCTAGCAAGAAGTTGCT
The DNA here is from genome assembly GCF_022355385.1 of Mustela nigripes. Lineage (NCBI taxonomy): Eukaryota > Metazoa > Chordata > Mammalia > Carnivora > Mustelidae > Mustela > Mustela nigripes. The sequence goes on from NC_081562.1 coordinate 19,943,447, forward strand.
ACAGCCAAGGTCAAAGAGGTTGCTGCCTGTGTTCTGTAGGATTTTGATGGATTCCTGTCTCACTTTTAGGTCTTTCATCCCTTTTGAGTTTATCTTTGTGATGGGGTAAGAAAATGGTCTCAATTAATTCTTCTGCATGTGGCTGTCCAATTTTCCCAGTGCCATTTGTTGAAGAGACTGTCCTTTATCCATTGGATATCTTTCCTGCTTTGTTGAAGTTTAATTGACCATAGAGTTGAGGGTCCATTTCTGGGTTCTCTATTCTGTTCCATTGATTGATCTGCATGTCTGTTTTTGTGCCAGTACCATACTGTCTTGATGGTTACAGCTTTGAAATAGAGCTTGAAGTCAGGCATTGTGATGTCCCCAGTCTTGGTTTTCCTTTTCAACATTCCTCTGGCTATTTGGGGTCCTTTCTGGTTCCATACAGATTTTAGGATTATTTGTTCCAGCTCTGTGAAAAAAGTATTTTGATAGGGATTGCATTGCATGTGTACATTGCTCTGGGTAACACAGATATTTTAACAATATTCATTCTTACAATCTATAAGCATGGAATATATTTCAGTCTCTGTGTCTTCCTCAATTTCTTTCTTAAGTGTTCTACAGTTTTTAGAGTACAAATCCTTTACTACCTTGGTTAGGTTTATGTAGGTATCTTATGGTTTTTGGTACAATTGTAAGTGGGATAAATTCCTTAATTTCTCTTTCTTCAGTCTCATTGTTAGTGTGTAGAAATGCATTTGCTTTCTGTGCATTGATTTTGTATTGTGCCACATTGCTGAATTCCTGTATGAGTTCTAGCAATTTGGGGGTAGAGTCTTTTGAGTTTTCCACATAGAGGATCATGTCATCTGTGAAGAGTGAGAATTTGACTTCTTCTTTGCCAGTTTGAATGCCTTTGATTTTTGTTGTTGTTGTTGTTGTTGTTGTTGTTGTTGTTGTCTGATTGCTGAGGCTAGGACTTCTAGTACTGTGTTGAACAATAGTGGTGTGCATGGGCATCCCTATCATGTTCCTGAGCTTAGGGGAAAGGCTTTCACTTTTTCTCCATTGAGAATGATATTCTTTATGTGCTTTGTTTAGATGGCTTTTATGATATTGAGTTATATTTCCTCCTCCATCCCTACACTGTGGAGAATTTCAACCAAGAAAGGATGCTATGTTTTGTCAAATGTTTTTTCTACATCAATTGAGAGGATTGTTTTTTTTTTTTTTAAGATTTTGTTTATTTATTTGATAGAGAGAGAGATAGAGATCACAAGCAGGCAGAGAGGCAGGCAGAGAGAGAGGGGGAAGCAGGCTCCCCACTGAGCAGAGAGCCCGACACGGGGCTTGATCCCAGGACCCTGAGACCCATAATCTGAGCCAAAGGCAGAGGCTTTAACTCACTGAGCCACCCAGGTGCCCCTGGAATGGAAGTTTTAAAAAGGCATATAAAAAGCCATTAAAAAAAGCATGAAATCTTGAAAAAAAAAGTGAAAGCATTCGCAACAAATGGCTGGATCTAGAGGGTAAAGTGCAAAGTGAAATAAATCAGTCAGAGAAAGAGACATACCGTATGATTTCACTCATGTGGAATTGAAGAAACAAGACAAATGAACAAAGAAAAAGACAAACAAATATAAAACCAGGGCCTTAAATATGCAGAACAAACTGGTGGCTGCCAGAAGGGAGGTAGTTGGGGGTGGATGGATGAAATAGATTAAGGGGATTAAGAGTACACTTGTCTCGATGAACACTGGGCAATGTATAGAATTGTTGAATATATTGCATACTTGAAACTAATATAAATTGTAAATTATGCTTCAGTAATTAAAAATATGTTTAAAAAAAAAGGAAGTAGGGTCAATAATTTTGTTGTTTTGCTTGCCAGCAGCCTTCACTATTCTGTTGAGGTCTGTTCAGATATCTCCTTATTTCAATAAACCTGAGCTTTTTCAGGAAGAAAGATGATTGCATTTTTTTCATGTAGAAAGTTAATTTACCAGGGAGTAAATTCATTTAAATTTCTCTAGAGAAATCTTCTTTCTTATATACTTCTTCCCAAAGAATAACAAAAGACTTTATAGAGTTACATGCAGATATTAAAACTAAGCCAAATATAGAACGAAATATATAAAAGTCGGAATGTAAATCTTTTTTTTTTTTAAAGATTTTATTTATTAATTTGACAGAGAGAAATCACACAAGTAGACGGAGAGGCAGCCAGAGAGAGAGAGAGGGAAGCAGGCTCTCTGCTGAGCAGAGAGCCCGATGCGGGACTCGATCCCAGGACTCTGAGATCATGACCTGAGCCGAAGGCAGCGGCCTAACCCACTGAGCCACCCAGGCGCCCCAGAATGTAAATCTTTAATCCGACACTTAACATTTGATACCTTACACAAATTTGTGGCTCCGTTTTGTTAGTTGCTGCTCAGAATCTGGCTTTCTTGTTGATTATTTTCGATGGTAGCTACTTTTTCAAAGCCTACTATTGATTTAAGCCATTTTTGTTTTTTTCTTCTTTAAAAAAAAATTATATTTTTTCAGTGTTCTAAGGTTCATTGTTTATGCACCGCACCCAGTGCTCCATACAATACATGTCCTCCTTAATACCCACCACTAGGTTCACCTAACCCCACCCACTTCCCCTCCAAAACCCTCAGTTTGTTTCTCAGAGTCCACAGTCTCTCATGGTTCAACTTAAGCCATTTTTGAACAGTTAGGAGACAGTTTACAAGGCCTATCAGAAAACCTGTCTGCTTACTTTTTTAATGTTATTTTAAAACAAAAGGGGCGTTAACACTTCTTGGTATTGTCTCACTTTTAAAGACTTTGGACTATGGCTGAAATCACAATATCTTTCAATATCTTTTTTTTTTCTTTCTTTCTGTAGGATTGCTGTCTTACTGTTGCCCTTTTCTGTTACATGGGGTGTACACATCAGGTGCTAAAAGGTACAATACATTCTACAGCTGAGCACCACTTTCTGTAACTGAACAGGCAAAGAAATTACACTGAACATCAGCATCTGGCAGTATTTTTCGGAAAAAAAAAGTGACTAAAATGGGTTTAAATTGATTAACACTATTAAATCACATCTAATATTTGATACTACATGATTCAATACAGCTATACGATACAATTATACAAAATGTGTTAACATCAAAGAATACAACCAAAATTAAGATAGCAAACAAAACCTATATAACTTTTTTTTAAAGGGAAATACTTTTGAAGTATGCATGTAACTGCCCTTTCTTTTAAAGAAAATCTACTGCAAGCAAAGTTATCAACCTCCAGAAAAATCACACATAGCATTACTAAGCATATCCCCAAAAAGTGTACAATATGCACACTTGGAAAATACAAAATTAGAAAAATTGTAAGCAACAGGTGAGCTTCATATTTATAAGAATGTGAAAAGAAGTCCCATTTTTAGCACTGTTGTATAAAGAATTGTCTTTTGATGCGAAGTTCATGAACTGTCCTCCTGTTGGGACCACACTTTACAAAAACACCGTGTTTTTGAAACAAGATTACAGAGCAAGATAGAGCAATATCTTTCATGGAAGATTATTGTCATTTAAGTTTCTTACAAAGAAATGCCCTTGATGTACGTTTGCCAGAGTTAGCTAATAAAAATACCCAGTTAATGGCACAAAAACAGACATATAGATCAATGGAACAGAATAGAGAGCCCAGAAATAGACCCTCAACTCTATGGTCAACTAATCTTCGACAAAGCAGGAAGGATGTCCAATGGAAAAAAGACAGCCTCTTCAACAAATGGTTCTGGGAAAATTGGACAGCCACATGCAGAAAAATGAAATTGGACTATTTCCTTACACCACACACAAAAATAGACTCAAAATGGATGAAGGGCCTCAATGTGAGAAAGAAATCCATCCAAATCCTTGAGAACACAGGCAGCAACCTCTTCGACCTCAGCCACAGCAACTTCTTCCTAGGAACATTGCCAAAGGCAAGCAAGCAAGAGCAAAAATGAACTATTGGGACTTCAAGATCAAAAGCTTTTGCACAGAAAAGGTAACAAAACCAAAAGACAACTGACGGAATGGGAGAAGATATTTGCAAACGACATATCAGATAAAGGGCCAGTATCCAAAATCTATAAAGAGCTTAGCAAACTCAACACCCAAAGAACAAATAATCCAATCAAGAAATGGGCAGAGGACATGAACAGACATTTCTGCAAAGAAGACATCCAGATGGTCAACAGACACAAGAAAAAATGCTCCACATCACTCAGCATCAGGGAAATAAAAATCCAAACCACAATGAGATACCACCTCAGATACCACCAGTCAGAATGGCTAAAATTAACAAGTCAAGAAATGACAGATGCTGGTGAGGATGCAGAAAGAGGGGAACCCTCCTACACCGTTAGTGGGAATGCAAGCTGGTGCAACCACTCTGGAAAACAGTGTGGAGGTTCCTCAAAAAACTGAAAATAGAGCTACCCTATGACCCAGCGATTGCACTACTGGGTATATATCCTAAAGATACAAATGTGGTGCTCCGAAGGGGCACATGCATCCGAATGTTTATTAGCAGCAATGTCCACAATAGCCAAACTATGGAAAGAACCTAGATGTCCATCCACAGATGAATGGATCAAGAAGATGTGGTATATATACACAATGGAATACTATGCAGCCATCAAAGGAAATGAAATCTTGCTATTTGTGACGACCTGGATGGAACTAGAGAGTATTATGCTTAGTGAAATAAGTCAATCGGAGAAAGACAACTATCATATGATCTTCCTGATATGAGGAAGTGGAGATGCGATGTGGGGGGCTTGGGGGCTAGGAGAAGAAAAAATGAAAGAAGGTGGGATTGGGAGGGAGACAAACCATAAAAGACTGAATATCAAAAAACAGACTGAGGATTGCTAGGGGGAGGGGGGACGGGAGAGGGTGGTGGGGATATGGATATTGGGGAGGGTATGTGCTATGATGAGTGCTGTGAAATGTGTAAACCTGGTGATTCACAGACCTGTACCCCTCGGGATAAAAATACATTATATGTTTATTTTTAAAAATTAATTAATTAATTAATAAAAAATACCTAGTTAAATTTGATGCCCATAGCCAAATTATGGAAGGAACTTAGATGTCTATCAACAGATGAATGGTTAAAGAAGATGTGGTATATATATTTACAATGGAATACTATGCAGCCATCAAAACCCCCGAAATCTTGCTATTTGCAATGACATGGATGGAACTTAGAGGGTATTATGCTAAGCAAAATAAGTCAATCAGAGAAAGACAATTAACATATTATCTCTCTTTATGAGGAGGTTGAGAGGCAGGGTAGGAGGTCGTGGAGGGTAGGGAGGGAAAAATGAAACAAGATGGGACCAGGGAGGGAGACAAGCCATAAGAGACTCTTTTTTAAAATTTTAATTTTATTTTTATAGTGTTCCAAGATTCATTGTTTATGCACCACACCCAGTGCTCCATAAGAGACTCTTAATCTCAGGAAACAAACTGAGGACTGCTGGGGAGTGATGGGGGTGGGGATAGGGTGACTGGGTTATGGACATTGGAGAGGGTATGTGCTATGGTGAGTGCTGTGAATTGTATAAGACTGATGATTCACAGACCTGTACCAAAAAAATTTTTTTGATTCCCAGTTAAATTTGAATTTAAGATAAATAACAAATACTTTTTAATATAGGTATGTTCCATGCTTATACTAAATTCATACCTAACTGGGCATCTTATAATTTATCTGTGATCCCTACCAAATTGTTGAAGATAATTCAAAGAAAAGGATTTTAAAAACTGTTTTGTATAAGGGTGGCATTACAGAACTACAATACACATCTAAATTATAAGACTGTTTTTTTTTAAAAAAAATGATCACTTTATCATATTATCAGACTTTACAACATTATAGCAAAGAAAAGTGTGCATCAGGAGTAACAAATCACAAAAAGTATGTGGATTTCATTAGTGTATGTTGTTTATTACACCTTGAACAGTCTCTCGAATTAATAAAGAGCTCCTTGTAACCTCTCTAAAGTCAGCCTAAGCTTATTTTTTTAAAAAGATTTTATTTATTTATTTGACAGAGAGAGAGATCACAAGTAGGCAGAGAGGAGGAAGCAGGCACCCTGCTGAGCAGAGAGCCCGATGTGGGACTCGATCCCAGGACTCTAAGATCATGACCTGAGCCGAAGGCAGCGGCTTAACCCACTGAGCCACCCAGGCGCCCCAGCCTAAGCTTATTTAATGAGTCGGATTGACTTTTTATTTTTCAAACCACTTTATAGGGGTATGACTGACATGTAAAAACCATACATATTTAATGTATATAACTCAATGAGTTTGGGTAGGTCATCTGGTTTTATCCAAATATCATAGGGAATAATGAATAAAACAAATAGGAACATTATAGTACCAAGACAACAGATGAAATGAGGAATTCCTGTTGAAGATTAGCCTTAACCTTGCCTGGTTCCTGGTTTCAACTTTGTTTCCTCTGACCTTAGTGGTGGAGAGGTACAAGAATCTGTAAGGGAGTGCCCTAGTGCCTCATGCCTTGTTTAACCATTATCTAGTAATAGCAACTTGTTATTACGTAACCCGAGCAGTAACACACCATCAGCACACAGAGGACTTACAGACATGAGAGGGCTGGGTCTGTGATGTATGAGGCATGCCTTCAGAAATTTTTTTATCCTTTTAAGTATTTTAATAATGCCTTTTATACAGTCAGTATTTTCCTGACACAGTATGCCTTCTGTACTCAACATGAATTTCCTTTGAGTTACATTTCTTTGTGCTCTCAGTAGTTACAGTTTAATTTTAAAAGTGAAAACTTACTTTTCTGTGGATGGTAATCAATAGAAGAATTTTGCCAAAAAGCAGGAAAGGCAATAAGGAATCTTTTCTCATTCTATCAATAGGAAGTATCTTTTAAGAACTTAGACTTTCTTTGATTAGCCAATTATTTTATTTTTCTCAAGAATTGTATCTCACTGAGTACAAAGTGAGATACCTAGAAGTTGGGATAAAAGTTGAAGATTGTTACCGCTTTTGCAAATCTGAGTCTTGCAAATCTAAATCTTGCCTGAGGATAGAGAGTAATTGGGACATTAAAGGTAAAAGTTGTTAAGAGGTTCAAAGAAAATAAGCAAATAAAAAAGAAAAGGGAGAGAAATAATTATTCTAGGAAAAGCAAAGGTTACATAAAACTTCTTTTTAATACACTATGTGACTTGGCTATGAATAATCATATAGCCATAATAAAATATATGGTGAAATTTTCTCTAACAGAAAATTATGATACATCTCTATTGGGGAAATTGGAAACAGAAAGTATGTGTGGGTGTATGTGAAGATGAAGAAAGGAGAACCTGATTTCTCTGGTAGGGAGGTAACAGAAAATATCCAAGCCTTGAAACATCAAGAAATAGCTATAATACATAGCTACTTAGAAAACTGCAGGTCAAAACTAGAAGAAACAACTAAAAGAATATAAAATGGTTTTTCAGGAATGAGAACTTGTGGGAGGGGAGTGGGGTATTTTGATTATAAGCCTTATTGTCCCATTTGACTTTTTATCATATATATGTCTTAGCTTAATTAAATTAAAAGTTTTATAAAATCAGGGACCCTCCCCAAACAAAACACATCAAATTTAAAAAATAATAGAACTGTTTCAGGGAAGGTTGTGGAATATATTCTTAGTTCCAAACACATTTTGTAAATAAGTAAGACTTAGGTCCATCAATAGATTCTATATAGATAGATATAATATAGATATCCAGGTTGATATCTGAATAGATAATATATTTAGAGAGATAATATAAATATATAGAGGGTAGATAGATAGATAGGAATATTATTCAGCCATAAATAAGATTAAATTCTACAACTTGTGACAAGGTAGATGGACCCAGAAGGTATTACGCTAAGTGAAATAAGTCAGAGAATAACAAATACCATATGATATCATTTATATGTAGAATCTAAAAAATAAACAAAAAGCAGCAATAGACCCATAAATACAGAGAACAAACTAATGGCTACCAGAGGGAAGGGTGGATGAGCAAAATGGGTAAGGGGGTGTGAGAGATACAAACTTCCAGTTATGGAATGAATAAGACATAGCAAGAAAAGGTGGATCATAGGAAATATAGCCAATTTTGTATTATAATAGGGTTGTATAGTGAGACATGGCAGCAACACTTATGAACATAGCATAATGTGTTAACTTGTTGAATCATTCTGTTGTACACCTGAAACTAATATAACATTGTGTGTCAACTATATTTTAATTTGAAAAACATACAGAAAATAGATTTTAGGAGCATAACCTGTTCATAAGGATGGGACTTCCTACCTTTCAAACTCAATAATGGTATGAGATCTGCCTTAAGAGATTCTAGATATAGGCTGGCTTCCCCCACCTTGTTCAATCCTTTCCCGGTACACGTTGGGGATGAATAGCATTGCCTTTTGCAGTATTGCAAAGTACTAGCCTAACAAAGTTAATGTTTCTAGGACCATTTAACTCATTTTTCCTAGAAATAAGCATGGGAATGAAGTTTTGAGACCTACTGAGCCCTTTTCTGATCTGAGAATGTGTTGGGAAACTCAAGCCTCCTTCCTTTCTTTGCTCTTTTCAGAGAGGTAAAGGGCCTTGTGATGGCACTTGAACAGGGAGACTTTTGCCAGATTAAGCACATAGGGTGTCATGGGAAATAAAACTGACAATAGATTCAGGTTATGAGACTTCAATAACTTTCAGGATTCTTCAGTCAAGCTTCAAATTTGGGTGGGGGGGGGGACAAGAGAAAGCTTTTTGTCTATTGGGTTTACACTTGGGTTTAGATTGAGGTGCAGGTGCTTTCCACTTGGTTGGCAAAGTTCCTCTAATTGCTAGAATTTGAAAGGCAGCCAGGGCTGGGCTGGGAGCATTTCTCACAACTGCACTAAACCATGTTTCCCCCAGGAACCAATTATCCTTTGGCATAAAACAACCCTTGGCCAGTGAAAGTTTCAGCACACCACCTGGTCCAGGTGGCTGCCCTTTTGAAGAAGAAAGGGGCAGAGGGGATATTCATAGTGCCAGTGAGCTGAGCACTCATAATGTGGGGAAATATTCCTTCTCTTCCACCTTTACAAGAAAGGAAATTTCAAGTGGTATTAGCCCTTCTCCTCATCCCTGATGCTCTGTGCTCATTTGCCATAGTCTGTGCTAGTTCTGTTGGTGAGAGGACCACTATCCCTATAGATGATTTTCTGCTATTATAGATTTTTTTATGTTTTTAAAGATTTTATTTATTTATTTGACAGAGAAAGATCACAAGTAGGCAGAGAGGCAGGCAGAGAGAGAGAGAGGAGGAAGCAGACTCCCTGCTGAGCAGAGAGCCCCATGTGGGACTCAATCCCAGGACCCTGAGATCATGACCTGAGCCGAAGGCAGCGGCTTAACCCACTGAGCCACCCAGGCGCCCTCTGCTATTATAGATTTTTTTTAACTTTTTTTTTTTTGAAGACTTTATTTATTTATTTATTTTGAGAGAGAGAGAGAGAACAAGCAAGGGGGAAGGGTAACAGAGAAGGAGAAGCAGGCTAGCAGTCTCTGTGCCAGGCAGGGGGCCTGATGGATATGGGGCTTAGTCCCAGGACCCTAGGATCATGACCCAAGCTGAAGGCAGACACTTACCCAGCTGGACCACCCAAGTGCCCCTTTACTTTCTTTCTAAGTCCTATCTCCACAATGAGAATATAAGATCCTTGAAGTCGAGGATTGTGTGATGCATTCTTTTTTATCTGTTTCTACTCTAGATCTTTCACAGTGGTTGATACTCAACATATGCTATGTGTTGATGATGACATTTACAAATACTTTCCTCTATTGTATTTGTACAAAATATTGAAGAATAGCCATCATAAAAATGTGGATTAGATTATGAGTATAGTAGGTCTTCTTTTTGCTTATCTGCATATTCTAATTTTTCTATTACAGTTAGGGGTGGGGGAGATTCTTTGCCCTCAACAACTTTCTTCCCTCCTAAAAGGAAAAGGGGCCACAAATGTATTTGAACATAAAAATTAACTAAGTACATACTATATACATTTTAAAAAACAGCCAAAGCTAACTTTTATTGAGCATTTACTATATGCCAGGAGCTGCTTTAAGTACTTTACACGTGTTAGCTTATTTAATCCTAAAAACCATTCTTCTAATCACAGATGTCTCACACTGTCTAATCACAGATGTCTCACATTGTCCTGTACTAAAAACCTGGGTTATTTCCTGACTTTACGCAAGCAGACTGGCATACTTTATAATCCTAGTCATCGTGGTACAGTAACACCTGTCCCTGTGTTAATTTGAAAGACTTCAGGGAAATCATCAATATATTGGCATAAAGGTGTGCCTTCACTCCATTGTGAAATTGGGACTTGTACATGTCACAAGTATAAGTGCAAACTAACTAAGGAAATTATTTCTAATCATTGGAGATTTTGAAACTGATAGTCTACTGGGTCCCTTATCACTGCCTCATGGCATAACAAGAACTTGCTCACTAGATGGCAGTTCTCCAAGTATCACTATGCTTAACTAATTCATCTTAAGGAGCATGGAGTGACCGCATGTGCACTTAAAATGATTCTATTTAAAGTGAAGCATAGCCTGTAACATACAGAGTTTTTGAGGTTGGCCTTCTAGCTGAGGATTCCCCCATCTGATAGTCAGTGGATGCTCCCTGAGATACGCTAATGTTTATAGGGAAGCAAAAGTCATATGTAATGAAAGCAGAGAAGTTGGTGCTAACCCAAGGACAACCCATCACCCTACCCAAACCAGAAAAGCAGGAGTTTGATGCCATGGAATGTGCTAATACCTCCTGCCAACCACCAGCTGGACTCAGAGCTTCCTGAGGTAGTTCCTGGAACTTTGGGCAAACAAGTCACACCACCACTGTCAGACACTGGAGTAGTCACGGCAAATATAACAGAATCTATCACTTTAAAGGAAATAATAATCATAAAGATTATTAGCAATGAAAACAATCCTGCCTGTTTAGATTGGCCTACTGACATTCTAAAACATTTCTCCACTTTGGCCTAGAGTCAAGAATAGATGCTACAGAGGGAAGAAGTAGGAGTAGCTATTGTTGGCAGAAAGGACAATCAGAATTTTGAAGCTGGGAAGTCCCAAGACCTTCCATTTCCCAAAGAGGAAACAGAGGCATAGAAAGATTCAGAGACTTAACTAATATCACACAGCACAGTCAGTACTGGAAGTCCAGAAATCTGGACTTCCAGAAATCTGGACTTCCAGTTCAATGTACTTTATTATTTATTACCTTTATTTAAAAATAAAACAATGTAACATTTCAGAAAATGGAAAGTTTAGCAAAAAAAAAAAATACTCATAATCACAACTTTCCAGTAACTGTTGTCATTTTTATTTTCTTCTAACATGTCATTATTTTTATGTCTTTAACATAACTATAATCATTAATCATATTTCTCATTTTCAAAACCAAAAAATAATACTTTTCTCCCTTAAAATTTAAGTGAATCTTATATGTTCATTCCTGTTTATTTTTTGTTTACTTAAATTTTTATTTAAATTCCAGTTACCATATAGTGTAATATTAATTTTGAGTGTAGGGTTTAGTAGTTCAACACTTATATACAAACCCCAGTGCTCATCACAAGTGCCGTCTTTAATCCCCATCAACCATTTAACAATCCCCATCTCCCCAGTGGACCTCCCCTCCCGCAATCCTCAGTGTATTCTGTTTTATGGTTTTCCTCTCTTTTTTTCCCTCTATGTTCATCTATTTCATTTCTTAAATTCCACATATGAGTGAAATCATGTATCTATTATTGAATGCTTACGTGCACCAGTGTATTGTTGTTCTAAATAACACAATTTCTGTCCCACAGAACTAACATTCTAGTGTGGTAGACATAGAATACATACATGAAAAAGTAATGAACAATATTCTCCAACCAATGAGGGTAATTTGTTTCTGAATAAAGGCCCTTGTGGGGGAAAATATAGCTCATTCTCCCATAAGCTGAAATTGTAACTAGCATTAATTTCAATTGGAAAAAAAGTTTTCTCTAAAACCCCTAAACTAACTCCCAGTTATGCTAAAATCAGAGCCAGTTCCATTAACATAGACCCAATTCTATCATAGGAAAATAACTGTCATAAGACTGTGCTCACAAATCAACTATATGCTACCCAGTGTTTATGTAATTAAATATTTAAGAAGAAAAGAGCAATAAAGAATAAAGACATGAATGAAAATGATGCACAGGAGGAATATTTCCATGAGTACTTTAAAGGGAGAAACTTAGAGCAATCCACATTATTTTCAAGACTGCAAGGATGACACATAGGTGCTTATGCCAGTGGCTTCCTACCTGAAGAAGTCCAAATCCGTCTTACTGAGTGTGAAAAATGACTCATAAGCTGAAATGAAGGTATTACTACTTGTAACATCCCCCACCCCCACTGCAAACACAGTTCTATCCAGAACAGTAGGAGTGAATAGAATAATGGCAGATAGTGATAAATGGCAGAAAACAAAAATAAAAATATAGCTTAATACATTTATATATATATCATATATATAAAATATAAACATATATTCATATATATTTATTTATATACATATATACATATATATTTATGTCATATACATATCATTTATTTATTAATACATATATTTATTTATATACACATATATTTATTTATATATTTATATACATATATCATATATATCATATTTATATATTTCATTATATATATTATATATATTTCATTATATATATACATTATATATATTATATATATCATATTTATATATAAAATATATTTTAATACATTATATATCATAATATGGATAATGATATATAATGATTATATATAATCAATACATATATTTAATATGTATATACTATTTTATATATATCAATTATATTTTATGTCATATATCATGTATATCTTAATATTTATATATTACATTAATATCTAAATATGTATATATTTAATACATTTATATATCACTATATATATTTATACATATCATAAATATATCATTTATATATATATTATATTTATTTATATATATATCATATATATGACTAAAGTGTCGTTCAGGAAGCTACTGAGTGGTGTATGCGGCCAGGACAAAGGAGTGTACCAAAGAAGGTAAAGAGAGATCAACTGAAAAAAGACTGGGAAAATCCCTGGGGTATGATAAACTGAGATCTCAGGGCAACAACTACGTATCAGTTCTAGACAACAAACAGCTCAGTGAGGACCTGATGTAGTGAGTGGAGATTTACAGTCTTGGGGAAGAGTTTGGGAAAGAGATGACTGGGGGAAAGATGCCAGGGGTCTTCCTTTTTTTTTTTTTTTTTTTTTTTTTTGCATATGTAGATATTCCTTAGTCCCCCAGTTTTCAGTATAACAGCTAGGCTACAGTTGTATCCAGTGTGATCTGTCTCTGATTTAACCTCTTCTGGAAGTGAAATTAAGTCTTCTGCTGAGGTAGGGAAGGGGCTGTTGCCCAGCTGACCAGGGTAGGGATAAAATTTCCTCATATATAGATTTTAAATTAATTCTATTTTCAGCCACCCCTCCCCAGCACCCTGTCCCCTTCAAGAATTTTTGTTATCTCCAATTCCTGATCTTACTGAGCTTCTGAGTCACAGCTAAGCCTCTTCCTAGGCTTCCTATTCTTTTGGCTTGAATTTCAGCTTCCTCTGGTTTTCTAAGGAAGTTTCTATGTATTCATCTGCTTTTTGGATTCCAAAGTTTTATTCCTCTTCTTTTGTCTTTCACTCTGTTTATCTTTTATAGTTTATGCTATTTTTATTCCACTGCAGTCATGTCAGTGAGGTCAGAGAGGGAGCAAAAAGTGAATATGTGTTCAATCTGTCATGCTGTTTAAAACCTAGCTTTCTTTTAAGTTGTAAAATATTTGCATACAGTTTAATGAATAATTATAAAGTGAACAATCATTGACCAATACTAAAATCAAGAGATAAAACATTGCCAGCACACTGAAAGCTCTCTATGTATCCCTTCCTGATGGAAACTTGCTACCTCTCCCCAGAGATAACACTGTTCTGCCTTTTATGATTACAGCCTCCTTCTTTTTCCTTATGGTTTTACCACTGTTTACAGTCATTGTGAAACAACATAGTATAGTTTGGTCTGTTTTGGAATTTTATATAAATAGAGTCATACAGTACATGTCCTTTTGTATCTGACTTCTTTTAGTTAGCTCTATAAAATTGTACCATGTCGTTGCACACATCCATTTTGATTGTGTGAGGATACCACAGAGTCTTAATCCATGTTCTTGTGGATGTACTTGTTTCCAGTTTGAACTAAGTCTTATAGCTACAGACATTCTTGTGGTGCACAGACACATAAATTTCATTTGTCACACAACAGGATGTGAAAATTTGGTGTCACAGTGCATGAATAGCTTCATCCCTATATTACCAAAAGCATTTATATCAACATTATATGCACGTTCCCACTGCTCCACATTCCCAGCAACACTTGGTATTAGCTGACTTTAGTTTTTACCTATTTGGTAGCTGTACAACCTAACATACTTAGCAGGAAATACAGTTGACCCTTGAACAACATGGCTTTGAACTGTGCATGTCCACTTACATGCATATTTTTTCAATGAATACAGAACAGTGCTGTAAATGTATTTTCTCTTCCTCATGATTTTCTTTTTAAAATTAATTTATTATTATTATTTTTTAGATTTTATTTATTTGACAGACAGAGACCACAAGTAGGCAGAGAGGAAGGCAGACAGAGAGAGGAGAAAGCAGGCTCTCCGCAGAGCTGAGAGCCCGATGTGGGACTCAATCCCAGGACCTGGGGGATCATGACCTGAGCCAAAGGCAGGCGCTTTAACCCATTAAGCCATCCAGGCACCCCCCTCATGATTTTCTTAATAACAGTTTCTTTTCTCTAGTTTATTGTACAAATACAGTATATAATACGTACACCATACAAAATATGTGTTGACTGTTTTTTTTAATGTTATGTTAGTCACCATACAATACATCATTAGTTTTTGATGTAGTGTTCCATGATTCACTGTTTGCATATAACACCCAGTGCTCTATGCAATTCGTGCCTTCCTTATTATCCATCACCAGGCTACAGACAAAGGGTTTTTATCTAAGATCTATAAAGAATCTCTCAAACTCAACACCCAAAAACCAAATAATCAAGTCAAAAAATGGGCAGAAGACATGAACATACACTTCTCCAAAGAAGGCATACAAATGGCTGACAGACTCATGAAAAAGTGTTCATTGTCATTAGCCATCAGGGAAATTCAAATCAACACATTGAGATACCACCTTGTACCAGTTAGGATGGCAAAAATTGACAAGGCAAGAAACAACAAATGTTGGAGAAGTGGTGGAGAAAGGGGAACCCTCTTATACTATTAGTAGGAATGTAAGTTGGTGCAGCCACTTTGGAATACTGTGTGGAGATTCCTCAAAAAATTAAAAATAGAGCTACCCTATGACCCAGCAATTGCACTACTGGGTATTTACCCCAAGGATTCAGATGTAGTGAAAAGAAGGGCCATTATTGGACCCCAATGTTCATAGCAGCAATGTCCACAATAGCCATACTATGGAAAGAATCAAGATGCCCTTCAACAGATGAATAGATAATTGACTGTTTATATTATTGGTAAGGCTTCATGTCAACAGTAGGCTGCTATTCAGGGAGTCAAAATTTATCTGTGGATTTCCACCCTGCAGTTAGGGTCAGTGCCCCTATCTCCTATATTATTCAAGAGTCAACTATATTTTGCTTGGTTTTCCATGTACCTGCCATCACTATATCATCCCACTTTTTGAAAGAATTTTTATTTTTATTTTTATTAAGATTTTATTTATTTGACACACACAGAGAGAAATCACAAGTAGACAGAGAGGCAGGTAGATAGAGAGGGAGAAGCAGGCTCTCCACTGAGGAGAGAGCCCAACGTGGGGCTCAATCCCAGGACCCTGAGATCATGACCTGAGCTGAAGGCAGAGGCTTAATCCACTGAGACACCCAGGCGCCCCCTGAAAGAATTTTTAAAATTCCTCTGCCATAAAGGTCAAACTGTAAGGCAATCCATATATCTCATTGTCAGGGTCGCGCCCCTAAGATGGCACCAGTAGCGCCCCTGGGATGGCGCCGGCTACATAGCCCGAGCAGCACGGACAGCCTGAAAAACATCGGCCCTGGCCACACGTGACCTCATGCTCGTCACATGAACACCACATGCCACTACTGCCTAGGAGCCCCAGATACCTCCTGTTCACGTGAACACCTCTGTGATTGGTTGTTATGCCCTATATAAGGCAAGGGAACTTCCCCGCGTGGGGGAGGGGGGAAGAAAGATCAACCAGGGAATAAACAAGAGCTTGTGCATCGACCTGTGTGTGTGTTGGTGTTGCGTCATCTCTGCAGGCAGGGAGAGCACGACATCTCGTTGTTTTTTGCTTGTTTTGGGAGAGTATGTTCCACATGGAGATTCCTAGTTTCCCCAGATCCCCTGTTTCCTCACTCCCTTGTCTTTCCCTTTCAGTATTTTCTTCCTGTTTTTGTATAGCACTTCTCCAGAAGCTTTATAAGAAATGGTGCGTAGAGTACAATTTGGGAGATCTTGAAAATTTGAAAACATCTTTATTCTCCTCTCACATATGCTTGATAGTTTGATTGGGTTAGAATTTTAGGTTGGAAATAATTTTCTAAGATTTTATTTATGTGACAGAGAGAGACACAGTGAGAGAGGGAACACAACAGGGGGAGTGGGAGAGGGAGAGGCAGGCTTCCCATGGAGCAGGGAGCCCAATGTGGGGTTTGGCCCCAGGACCCTGGGATCATGACCTGAGCCAAAGGCAAACACTTAATGACTGAGAGCCACCCAGGCGCCCCTGGAAATAATTTTCTAAGGAATTTTGAAGGTACTTTATTGTCCTCTAGCTTTCAATGTTGCTGTTGGAAAGTCTGATGCCATTCTGATTTCTGATCTTTGTATGTAATGACTTTTTAAAAAATTTAATTAATTAATTTTTATTTTTATAAACATATAATGTATTTTTATCCCCAGGGGTACAGGTCTGTGAATCGCCAGGTTTACACACTTCACAGCACTCACCATAGCACATACCGTCCCCAATGTCCATAACGCCAACCCCCTCTTCCAACCCCCCTCCCCCCAGCAGCATGACTTTTCTTTTTTTTTTAATCTCTGGAAGCATTTAGGATTGTTTATATATGGGGTTCTGGCATTTCAGAGTGTTGGGTTTTGATGTGGGTCTTTTCTTTTAAAAGATTGTATTTATTCATTTGAGAGTCAGAGAGCAAGCATGCACATGTCCGTGGGGAGAGGAAGAGGGAGAGAGAGAATCCCAAGCAAAGTTTGCGTTGACCATGGAGCCCAATGTGGGGCTCAATCCCAGGAGTCTGAGATCATGACCTCAGCTGAAATCAGGAGTCAGTCACTTAATCCACTTAGCCACCCAGGAACTCCTAAATGTGGGTCTTTTAAATTTCACTGTCTATATACTTGGTGAGAACTTTCCACCTGAAGAATTTACCATAGAATATGCATGAAAGAAATTGAGGAAGACAGAGAAATAGAAAAACATGTCCATGCTCATGGATTGGAAGAACAAACATTGTTAAAACATCTATGCTACCTAGAGCAATCTATATGTTCAGTGAAATCTCTATTAGAATACCATCAGCTTTTGTCACAGAACTGGAACAAATAATCCTAAAATTTGTATGGAACCAGAAAAGACCTGAATAGCCAGAGGAATTTTGAAAAAGAAAAGCAAAGCTGGTGGCATCACAATTCCAAACTTGAAGTTCTCTTACAAAGCTGTGTTCATCTAGACAGTATGGTACTGGCACAAAAACACACATAGATCAGTGGAACAGAATAGAGAGAACACAAAAATGGATCCTCAACTCTATGGTCAACTAAGCTTTAACAAAGCAGGTAAGAATATCCAGTGGAAAAGATAACATCTTCAACAAATGGTGCTGGGAAAATTGGACAACCACATGCAGAAGAATGAAACTAGACCTTTTCTTACACTATACAGAAAGATGAACTAAAAATGGATGAAAGACCTAAATATGAGATGGGAATCCATCAAAATCCTAGAGGAGAACACAGGCAGCAGCCTCTGTGCCCTCAGCAACAGTAACTTCTTCCTGGACACAACTCCGAAGGCAAGGGAAACAAAGGCAAAAATGAACTATTGGGACTGCATCAAGATAAAAAGCTTTAGCAGGGCAAAGGAAACAGTTGACAAAACCAAAAACAATTGACAGAATGGGAGGAGATATTTGCAAATGAAATACCAGATCAAAGGCTAGTATCCAAAATCTATAAAGAATTTAACAAACTCAATGCCCAAAGAACAAATAATCCAATTAAGAAAACACCAGTTAGAATGGCCAAAATTAACAAGACAGGAAACAACAAGTTCTGGAGAGGATGTAGAGAAAGGAAAACCTCTTACTTACACTGTTGGTGGGAATGCAAGTTGGTGCAGCCACTTTGGAAAACAGTGTGGAGATTCCTCAAAAAATTAAAAACAGGGCTGCCCTATGACCCTGCATTTGCACTACTGGGTATTAACCCAAAAGATAACAGATGTAGGGAAAAGAAGGGCTCACTGTTCATAGCAGCAATGGCCACAATCGCCAAACTGAAGAAAGAGCCAAGATGCCCTCCAACAGACAAATGAATAAAGAAGATATGGCACATATATACAATGGAATATTACACAGCCATCAGAAAGGATGAATACCCAACTTTTGTGTCAACATGGATGGGACTGGAGGAGATTATGCTGAGTGAAGTAAGTCAAGCAGAGAAAGTCAGTTATCATATGGTTTCACTTACTTGTGGAGCATAGGGAATAGCATGGAGGACATTAGAAGAAGACAAGGGAAAGTAAATTGGGAGAAATTGGGAAAAAAGTGAATTGGGAGGAGTGGAAGCATGAGAGACTGTGTACTTTGAGAAGCAAACTGAGCATTTTGGAGGGGAGGGGAGTTGAGGGATAGGTGAGCCTGGTGGTGGGTATTAAGGAGGACATGTATTGCATGGAGCACTGAGTGTGGTACATAAACAATGAATCTTGGAACACTGAAAAAATAAAAAAAAATGGGCAGGAGACACAAACATTGCTCTAAAGAAGATATATGGCCAACAGACACATGAAAAAGTGCTCCACATCACTGAGCATCAGGGAAATACAAGTCAAAACCACAATGAGATACAACCTCATACCAGTCAGAATGGCTAAAATTAACAAGTCAGTAAATGGCAGATGTTGGCAAGGATGCAGAGAAAGGGGAACTCTCCTACACTGTTGGTGGAAATGCAGGCTGGTGCAGCCACTCTGGAAAACAGTATGGAGGTTCCTCAAGAAGTTGTAAATAGAGCTACCCTATGACCCAGCAAGTGCACCACTAGGTATTTACCCCAAAGAAACAAACGTAATGATCCAAAAGAACACCTGTACCCCAATGTTCATAGCAGCCATGTCCACAATAGCCAAACTATGGAAAGAGCCCAGATGTCCTTTGGCAGAGGAATGGATAAAGAAGATGTGGTATATATACACAATGGAATGTTTCTCAGTCATCAAAAAAAATGAAATCTTGCCATTTACAACAACGTGGATGGAATTAGAGGGTATTATGGTATGGGAAATAATTCAATCAGAGAAAGACAATTATCATATGATCTCCACTCATGTGTGGAATTTAAGAAACAAAACGGGATCGTAGCGGAAGAGAGGAATAAATAAAACAAGACAAAATCAGAGAGGGAGACAAACCGTAAGACACTCTTAATTACAGAAAACAAACTGAGGGTTACTGGAGGGGAAGGAGGCAGAGGGGGATGGGGTAACTGGGTGATGGACATTAAGGAGGGCATGTGATATAATGAGCACTGGATATTATACAAGAATGACGAATCATTGACCTCTGCCTCAGAAACCAATAATACATTATATGTTAATTGAATTTAAATTAAAAAAAATTCATGTTCTTAAGATGTGGGGAAATTTTCTTGAATTTTCTTTTGATAATTTCCTTTCCTCCATTCTCTCTCTAGAATTCCTTTAGTCATGCTATAGACTCCCAACACTGAACTTCTAAATTTTTCTTTTAGCTCCCATTTTTCATCTCTTTATACTTTTGTTCTGCTTTATAGAGGGTTTCTTCAACTTTATCTTCTGACTTTCTACTAATTCTTAATTCCTGCTTCTATATTTTTGATGTCCAAAAGCACATTCTTATCCTCCATGAAATTAATAACAAACTCTTTGCATTTCACAGCATGAAGAATTTTCCTTATTTTCTCAGAAAAAACTGGATTTTTCCTTGTATTCTCAGAATAACTCTGGATTTTTAGGGTTTTCCTTTGCTTCCTTCATTGACTCTTTTTTTAATGTTTCTTTTTTATTTAAAAGATTTTATTTATTTGGGAGAGAGAGAGAGAACAACGGAGAGGAGGAGAAAGAAGAGGGAGAAGCAGACTTCCTGCTGAGCAGGGAGCCTGATTCAGGGCTCCATCCCCTGACTCTGGGATCATGACAGAAGCTGAAGGCAGACACTTAACTGACTGAACCACCCAGGCACCGTGTAATTTTTTTTTTTTTTTTTTTATGGTTTGTTTTTGTCTCTGTCTTTCCTGCAAAAAGTTATTCCGTGGGGCACCTGGGTGGCTCAGTCATTAAGCGTCTGCCTTCAGCTCAGGTCATGATCCCAGGCTCCCTGCTCAGTGGGAAGCCTGCTTCTCCCTCTTCCTCTCCCCTTGCTTGCGTTCCCTCTCTCTGTCAAATAAATAAATAAAATCTTTTAAAAATTTTTTAAAAAAAAGGTTTTTCTGTAAGGGATAGTGATCCCTGACTATCCATTCATATTAAGGAGAGAGACAGTAGAAGCCAGCAGGAAAGTGTGTTTGGAGGTAGAGCTCATAGATGGGAGGGCCTCACTTTAGGATGGTCAGGTGGGGGCTCTGCTTTTTTATAGAACCCTTAAATGCCAACATTCTCTTGGGCTGCTTGGTGTCTTCAGAAAGAAATCCTCTCCAGTCCTTCTTGAGAACATACACAATGTCCTCACGCTGGGAGCCTAGTAGGAAAAGGATGAGGAGGGTGTCTTGCCTCATCTCCGTTGTTCTCTCTCTCTCTCCCAAATAAATAAAATCTTTTATTTTCTCTAATCCCTGTCTTCTAGGAAAATGCCTCACTCTAGTGGTTAGCCTCTTCAGAAGGTGTCTGTAGTTTTCCACCAAGGAAGAAGGAGAGGTACTTACCTGACTGCCAGTCCCAAAGCACTCCATATAGGAGTCTTCTGGTTTTCATTTTACCTTATACTTCACCTTTAGAAGTATATGGCCCCTCTGATTTCTGACTTTTCCCAGGGGTATTATTGTACAAATTGCTTTGTCAGCTTCCTCTCCTTAGGGTATTTCACACGGGGGGAAAACTGAAACCTGTGTCACTTTCTGCTTGTCTCTCTGCATTCATTCTTCCCAAACTATGGCAAACTTTTTATTGGCAGTCATCTCATATTGCTTTCTCTCTGTCCTCATGGGCTGACACCTTTTTTACTTCTTTGATGCCATGTTAGTGATGATTTAGGAGGTACTGCGGTATGCACAAGGAATTTATTTTGGTACATGGTTTTCCTTCTTTGTGTATAACTTTCTGTATCCAAAAGAAGATTTGAGATTACATGCAATAAAAGATACATATGCAGGGAATGTTGAGACTTGGTGAAGACAACAAAAATTAAGTAGCAAAAGGAGGGAAATATCTGTGCCAGAAAACCAAGCTAAGGGTCTGGGCTATGATAGTAGAAAAGTTGGGCTTACTGAGCTGCTATGGCAGTTTTGCTAGAAGGAGAAATATGATGAGTTTCACAGCCCTTATTATTTAGTAGGAATCATAACAGAACATTAGATAAAACTTCTCCTACGAAATCTATTAGGTTGATTGTTCCCATTACTTAATAAAAGTACCTAGTACTACAACTCAGCATTGATGACACTGAGTTGGTTAGAGTAGGACCCGGATAAGAAAGAAACAAAAGAAGATATGTGTGTGAGGGTATAGATGCTAGGTGCTGACTCATGGACCTCTTTCCCAACTCAAGCCATGTGATGACATTTGCCATTGTACTAACCTGAAATTTCCAACTTAACTCAATGTTCCTAGGTGGAAGGATGTTAAGAAAGTACTCTGTAGAGGAAGGCTCGTGTGCTCATATCTTCCTTTGCCAATTCAGAAGAATATTCTCTAGTAACTGTGGTTGTGATTCCAAGGTAAAGAATAGGCAGACAGAAGAGAATTTTATTGGTAGTACAATTTCCTTGACTTTTCCTCTCAAAAACATAGGTAAGCATCTGAGTAATCTAGATTCAGGATTCAATAGGATCACTATCAGATTTCCAAATTTCATTTTTAGAAGTTTAGGGGGAAATTCTGGATGCCAATAAGCATTGTAAGGTAGGATCAATACAGTAGGTTTAGCATATTTTTTAGGCAACAAACTAGGTTCTGGGGGTTTACACTGATAGGCAAGCACAGTCCCTTTTCCCAAGCTTATCTTCTACGCAGAGGAGATAATAAAATGACACGGACATTTAATGGAGGAGACACTTTGCAGACATTATCACCCTCCTATGTGGAGAAGTATTCCCCTTTCCCTACTGTCAGGGTGAATCTGTGTAGCCCACAGTGAGAACCCTGCCCTTCTGGCCAGGGATGATTGGATTAGAAGTCTGGGGACCTGTGGCCAAAGCTACCCCAGAAGGATTTCTCCTTGCAGGGATTTAGAATTAGAATTCAAAGATGCTAATTAGTCTCTGCATTCCACTGAATTAAGGGCATTTTTGACCATGCGCCTGTGGCAATAGAGAACACATCTGGAGAAAAAGGGAAAAAAATGAAGCAGTATGTAGAATGGCTTTCCAGTTCCTGCTTTTGGACTCATGGAATCCATAAAATACTCCTACATTAAGAGCCTTGATCAAAGCAACTGCACTACTATACCACCAGGAAGGCCAACAAATGAGTATAAACATACTAAGAGGACTAAGTATAGCTGGTTGTAAAGCAGGTGGGATTAGGAGATGATGTTTCCTGGTGAGTTTGAGTGCCAGGCAGTAAGAACAGGAGAAAATGCTGTCTTTGTCCAAGAGAGTTATAAGTGCAAAGACAGCAAATTTTACACAGTTGGGACATAATTCCACACCACATATTTGTTTAAATGATTGCATTGCTTGGATTTAGCTTCCATTTCCTTCTTTAGTTCCCTTTGAAAATGTTATACAAATAATGCCAGCTCACAAAACATAAAATCTGAAATAGCTTTCTTCCTTCACATAGTGGGTTGGGCTAAACGCATTCTGTGGATTGTTTACCAAGAATCACCTGGCAAATTATGCAGATGTATGACAATGAACAAGGTGGCCTGAAATAGACCTATGCTAGGGTACTTTTGACTGGAGGGTCTATTTTACAGGAAAAACCTGGAGTCACATTGCTTTACAAGTCTGACTCATGTATTGTTTGTAATATTTCAAGGCAAGCCAGTTAAAATATGACACGAGGACTGATACTGGATATGATCTTGTTTTCCATATGCTTTCAAGTGTCTTCACTTAAATGTATGTATTTATAACTACATTTAACATCTATCTACATGAACTCTACAAAATATAGTATTGTGATTTGAAGAACAAATTCCGAGATCAAAACCTTAAACCGCCACCATTTCCTTGGGCAAGTGTTTTCATCTTCCTATGCCAGTTCCCCCATTTGAAAAATGGAGATTATTCCTACCTCAAGGGTAATTGAAAGAATTACACTAGTTAATGTATAAGGTGCCAAGCATGTTCTGTGTCACATAGAACTTCTTAAATAGTAGGTATTATTTTTAAGGTATTATTATTAAAGAGTAAGTCTCCTTAAATAGTAGGTATTATTAATACTATAGGAACTGTCATGTTAAGGAGAGACTACCGGGGATCAGAAATGCTTATTGAATGAAAAGGCAGGCACCAATAGCGCAGATTTCTTCCTGTCCTTTGTAAATGCTTACCTGTCTAGGAACTGGAAGCTCAACTCAATGCGCACTGTCACAGGAATCGCCCATTAATTTATCAAGTAAGGCAATCTAGTTACTCCAGGTGTATCTTCTAAGGACCCGAACTGTTGAACTGGAAAGCTAAAAGTGCAGGCGTGACAAATACCCTTCGACCCATACCCCCCATGGGTCGCCAGCTTATTTAAAAGGTGCGTTCCCGCAGGTGCCAGTTGGTAACCTTTAGGCGGTCTCTAGAGACCCCCTGTCAGTTCGCGGCGGAACGCAGCTGAAGACTCGGGTTCTCCCAGGTGTCCGCGGCCACCCCGAGCCCTGCACCCGGTGAGGGTTTAGCGTGGCGGAGGTGCCCCTCTCCCCTCCGAAGTCCCAGTTAGAGGAGCTGCGCTGGCTCCCCTGGGCGCAGAGGCCACTGACGGCGCCTTCTCCCCGTCTCCGGGCCGCTCGCGGCCAGCTGGGGGACGGATACCTGGAGGACGCCTCCAATCCCCGCGGGCGCCACGCCCGCCGCGCCGGCGGCGGCCGCGCGGGGAATAAGTAGAGAGCGCCGGGCCGCAGAGGTAAAGCGCGGGCCCGGGCAGCGCGTCGCAGGGCCACCGTTTGTACGCAGGGCCTGGGCAGCCGCACGACCGAGCGACCATGGACCCGCCGCGGGGCATCGGCACCTTCGTGGTGTGGGACTACGTGGTGTTCGCCGGGATGCTGCTCATCTCGGCTGCCATTGGCATCTACTACGCCTTCGCCGGGGGTGGCCAGCAGACCTCCAAGGACTTCTTGATGGGCGGCCGCAGAATGACTGCCGTGCCGGTGGCGCTGTCCCTCACCGCCAGCTTCATGTCGGCAGTCACCGTCCTGGGCACCCCCACGGAGGTGTACCGTTTTGGGGCCATATTCAGCATCTTTGCCATCACTTACTTCTTTGTGGTGGCCATCAGCGCGGAGGTCTTCCTGCCGGTGTTCTACAAACTGGGAATTACCAGCACCTACGAGGTAAAAAGGGGGAAGGGGGCGCTGGGGAGAAAAAGGGGCAGGGCTTTTCAGGGTTTTGGAGGGATTTTTCTTGATGGCCGACTCTGCACCATGTCGAAATCCCTCCCTGTCCAGGTCCATGACCTCCCCTGAGGTCCCCTTTTGGGGAGAGTCGTCCAGTGAAGGCAACAGAATCTTGCATGAGCTCAGTGAAAAAGAGACATCTCCAATGTAAACGGAATGATTTGGACTAGTGCTCACAAAGGCCCTTTCTGCTTTGAGCATCTTTGATTCGGAGTCAAGGGGAAAGATTTTAATACTTTTTATTCTGGGGAGGGCAAGTGATCAAGTCTCAGCCCCTCCTCCTTGAAAGGAACGGCCTTGTCCCAGATTCCCAGACACCATTCGCTTTTCCGGGAAAGTTGGAGAAGAATTTGCACTCTCCCCTCCTAGCTTCCACACAGGCATGTTCCCTGGAGAGACAGATTCCCCAATGGTTAAGGTGCTGTAAGGAGTCTCAGTACCTGCATTTGAGACCAGATTCTACATTTACTAGCTGGGTAAACTTGGGTGATTTATTTTACCATTATGCCCCCCCCCTTTTTTTTTCATCTGAAAATGAAAACGATACCAACTACTTTATCCATTTGTTGGGAGGATTAAATGAGATGATTCAAATGTAGCATTCAGAATAGTGTCTGGAGCAGGGTGAGTGCTGGACGAACGCTGACCCTAAGTATTTGTGGTGGTAGGGGCAGAGGTGGTTGTTTTGGGGTCACTAGGAAGACTTGGCTGCAAGGTTATCCAACAGGCCTACCTTCTCTGTATCTGAAAAGATGATTAAGGAAAAAGATCTTTCCTGGTGCACAGCTCCGCTGGTTATAGGTGTTCTTCAGTTGTCTGCAGGAAAGGGCCTTGCAAAGATGGGGAATGTTTGGTTTAGTGTAAAGAGCTGTGAATGGGAGTGCGGAATTGGGGGTGGGGCATAAAAGCTCTGAGGTGTGGAGGGGCCTGTTCAGTGCCCTCACTGGTCTCCTTTTCCTAGGTACTATCCCATGAGCAACACGGATAAATAGGGCAGAGTTTCCTCTTTCACAGGTCATGATCCAAAGGGTGATTACACTCATTCCTTAGTCCTTGAGCTTAGGTACTGAGTGCTCTAATCCAGAGCTACTGGAAAGGTGGTTTCCTAGTGCGGCTGGTTCAACTGGTGCCAGCTACAGGGCCTCAATGGCACAAGTGTTGGTGACAAACGCCTGGGCTATAGTGACGCCATCCAGGGCGAGGCACCCCTGGGGCAGCATGCCTTCCACTCACTGGCCATTGTGTTTGGGAGAGTTCAGTCATCATCCCAGAAGTGAGCAGGATAGAATTTCTCTGTTTTGCTCAAAGGTAACAAAGCTGGCTGTCCCAGACCAAACTGTTTTCTCTCTCTCTCTCTCTCTCTCTTTTTTTTTTTATTTTGACCCTTATGGTGTTTTGAAAGAAAATTAATTTAGCATTTCTGATGTTGAGAAGTCAAATAAAATTCCAGATTATAGTTTCTTTTGAAAATTTAGAAGCCTGGGAGTGCCTGGGTGGCTCAGTTGGCTAAGCAGTTAAGTGTCTGCCTTTGGCTTAGGTCATGAACCCAGGGTCCTGGGATTGAGCCCCACTTCCGGTTCCCTGCTCAGCGGGGAACCTGCTTCTCCCTCTTCCTCTGCTGTTCCCTCTGCTTATGTGCTCTCACTCTCTTTCTGTCAAAAAAATAAATAAAATCTTTACAAAAATTTAGAAGAGTGATGACACTGGGCTCACATTCCCTGTGATGCAGGAACTCGTTTTAAAGCCATTGATTTCACCTCCTGTCAGTTTCTGTATTGAGGCCTCATCATTATAGGTGCATGGTTACTTTCTTATGATAGAGAGATCTTTATCTGCATTTTTGTCTTCCTCAAAAATGTGAAAGAGAAAAGGGACAGGGGTGAAGGGAGTACTTGGTTTTGAGAGAGAGAGATGAGATGACATATTTCTTAGTGGATATGAGGAATATTTCAACATTTTAACATATGAACACCTGGCTGATCCACTGGTGTATGTTACTTGATGAGCCCTTAGGCAGTTTGCATCCATGGGCTCTGATTTGTAGTTAACCAACTCTAGAACTCAGAAGAGGTTTCAAGAACCTTGCAAGAGGACTTCAGTCCCCAGAGAGGAATGCTCCTCTAATAAGCACTGACCCATGCCTCCTAAGGGGCAGCAACATTAACTCAACCAGAAACAGATTTCCAACACATTTCCCGTGGTGGAGCCTGTTAGCAGGGTTCCAGCCAAAAATGGCAAAAAGTTAATGTTTACCAAATGTTTAATACATGTGTGGCACTGGGCTGCATGTTTTTTACACATGCATTATCTGAATCAATACTCTAAACCATCCTTAGGGGGGGTACTATGAAAGCCCCATGTTGGCAGACAAAATTAAGCTACATGAGAGAGTGTGAGACAAAGTAGACACATGCCTGGGACTATGCAGTGGTGCCTCCTGTCTGCTTCTGAAAACTCTGGTAAGTCTGTTATACACCCAGGCAGGGTAATAGAGTGCAGAGAGAACAAGAGAAGTAGAACCAAACACCAAGGATTTGGGTGTGCTGGGGGTGTTCATGACTTGCGGGTGCCCAGCAGTAGGGGTCAGGGAGGTTAGATAACATGCTTTGTCCCTGACAGTTGGCCATAACAAACACTTTCTTGTGAGTATTTTTTGCATGTTTTGTGCTGAGAGGTGGAACCACCTACAGAGAATAAGAAGTCCAGCATCGAGGGATACCTTGGCATTCTAGCTCAATGTGAAATCTCTTCCTGCTTACATTTCTTTACTAGAATTAGCTGTTCAGAAGCATTTTTGTTATATATTTGTCCCTGCCTTCAAAGTATAGGCCTGATAGGTGTTTCGCCCATTCCAGACCCACAGACAAGAAGTAAAATGCAGGGATCCAGTTTCATTCCCCACTTTTTCAGGATCTTTCTGGATCCATGTAATCTGTGTGTTGGATCTGAGTTATCCAGAATATATGTGTGTGTATATGTATCTGTGTGTGTACATATATGTGTGTGTGTGTAAAATATGTATTTTTGGATTATATTTGTCTTTATTATTCATATATATTTATTTGTGAATATGTATGTATGCTTATAATTGTGAATTATATTAATCTGTGGATTTAGATCCAACTTCTTAATGTCTTAGTTTTGGGTTACAGTTTATAATATTTCCCCATCCATTTATATCATTCAATAGTTTCCAAACTCCTGCAAAGTAAGAGCGAAAAGAATTAATACTGTGATCCTCAATTTCAAGAAGAGGAGCCTAAGATCTCCAGTGACTGCCCCAAGCTTGTGCAGTCACAAGTAGGACTGGGTTGAGGGCTGGAGCTCCTCCGCAAAACTATAATGTGCTGCATATATTTTTTACCTGTCAGTTGTTTTGGAAGGTCCTACTATGTGTCAGTCCCCCTACTCAAAGCTATGGTCGGTTTCCTTGCTTACTTATTTGGAATAATATAGTTGTTCCCTGTCCAGATTTATGCATTAAATAGTCCTAGACTTGCATTGCGGCTTTGAGAGCTATAAGGTTGCAACTCTGGTGTTATCTCTTAGCTCCGGTGCCCTTTCCTCTAATAGGTAGTTCTGGCCTCAGGGAGTTGTTGGGAGGGCAGTGTACACAGCAAATACTCTAGAACTGTTACCTGTGATTATGGAGCAAAAATATCTGGTGTCGTTTCTCCAGACTATTACTTAATGTCAGTTTTTCCTTCCTCCTTTTTTTCTGGTATGAAGACTGTTGTCAGCTTTAAAATTCCCTCTA
Source organism: Mustela nigripes (assembly GCF_022355385.1). Lineage (NCBI taxonomy): Eukaryota > Metazoa > Chordata > Mammalia > Carnivora > Mustelidae > Mustela > Mustela nigripes. The sequence continues at coordinate 19,972,449 of NC_081562.1, forward strand.
CGAGAGTAATAGGATTCAAGTTAAAGAATGTTCGAGACCCCAGATTCTTTCCAACTTTAAAATTCTATGATTCTAACTCTATATTATAACATATAATATAGGAGATGAGCTGACTATATTTGAAGATATAGCAGATACCAAGGAGAGTATGAAAAATTGGCAGGGTTGTTGGCTCTGAACAGAAACTGACTTAGGCCAATTTAAGTAAAAAATAATTTATTTGGAAGGATATAGGGGTAGCCCATAGAACAGAGTGAAAAGCTGGATGACTAGCCTGTGAAAAGGACAGAAGCCAGTGAAGCCTCTATAGGCCACTGTTAGATCAGTCTGCTTCTGCTTCAATCATTTTCTGTCTTTATATTATACATCCAAGAGCCAAATACCCGTTGGAGAGAGGAACTGATTGGCTGAGCTTAGGTCATGTGACCATCCCTTAGTCAAAAGAGGCAGGACACCTTGATGGACAAGTCCATCACAATTGCCTGCAGTGGGAAAGGGCTGAGTCCCAAGTGAATCAGGGAAATGTCTGAAGTAGATAGCAAGAAAAGGGGAGAAGAGCACTTCACTCATTTTGAAGTTGCAGAATATAATCCACTTAAGTGAGATTCTGGGAAAGCCAAAACTAGGGATGGAGAACAGATCAATGATTGCCAAGGTTTAGGGTTTAGGGAACAGTTTGACTGTAAAGGAACAACATAACAAAGTTCTCCGAGGGTGATGGAACTATCCTGTAGGTGTGAAAATCCAATGAACTGTACTGTAAAGCAAGAGCCAATTTTGGTATATGTAAAGAAAAATAGTAGTAATATAGGAATACAGAATACAAATCACTTATAAAGTTGCTTTAAATTTTTTAAAAATTCAATTTAGTTAACATATAGTGAATGTGTTATTAATTGCAGAGGTAGAATTTGGTGATTCATCAGCTGCATATAGCACCCAGTGCCCATGACTTCACGTCCCCTTCTTAATGCCCATCATCCAGTTACCCCATCTCCCCATCAACCTCCCTTCTAGCAACCCTCGGTTTGTTTCCTATAGTTAAAAGTCTCTTACGGTTTGCCTCCCTTTATGTTTTTATCTTATTTTATTTTTTCTTCCCTTCCCCGATGTTCATCTGTTTTGTTTCTTAAATTCCACATATGAGGGGCGCCTGGGTGGCTCAGTGGGTTGAGCTGCTGCCTTCGGCTCGGGTCATGGTCTCGGGGTCCTGGGATCGAGTCCCGCGTCGGGCTCTCTGCTCAGCGGGGAGCCTGCTTCCCTCTCTCTCTCTCTCTCTGCCTGCCTCTCCGTCTACTTGTGATTTCTCTCTGTCAAATAAATAAATAAAATCTTTAAAAAAAAAAATTCCACATACGAGTGAAATCATGTGGTGTTTGTCTTTCTCTGACTGACTTCTTTCACTCTACTTTCTAGTTCCATCCGCATTGTTGCAAATGGCAAGATGTCATTCTTTTTGATGACTGAAGTTGTTTTGAATTTCTAACCCCTTTACTTCATAAGCAGATCATTTTTTAAAAGGTATATAAAGTTTTCACATATTAACCATTTCTCCCTTTTTTGGAAACAGTATTTAGAGCTTCGGTTTAACAAATGTGTCCGTCTCTGTGGAACAGTCCTCTTCATTGTTCAAACAGTAAGTCACTCTCCCTTAGTCTGCTTTACCTTCTGTTGTCTAAAATGTTTTCAGCCAAGGCACCTGGACTAAACTTATTTGGTAAGCACAGGAAAGATAAAAAAGAGGGGTTGAAAACAGGAGTAAACTAACTTTCCATTCTTCATCCAAGTTGCTGGAGGCTTGTCTCTTCATTTATATCCATCTTCCTCTTGGCAGCTGAGTGCTTTAGGGATGGGTTTGATCATGGAAGTCCAGGAAGGACTTTTCATTCTCATCCTTATTTGTAATTCACTTCCCCAATCACAAGCTACCGAAGCATTTGCAACAGGGTCACAGAGTGCCTTTGTAAATTGTTTAACTTGACTCCATTTTATGTTTCTGTAAATTGTATAACTTAGATTGGTCATTGGTCAAAGAAAGGAGCCCTTTGGGGTCTGGCAGAGATCCTGACAAAGAACTGAAGCTGGTAGCTTGCATTTACCAACTGTTCAGACCCTCTTTGTGTAATTTTTAGAAATGCCTACAGAAATGAAAAGTGGAGAACAGGTGTTAGAAAGATGGTCCATGGCCTTGTTTTCAAATCTTCAACTTGGTCAGGATAATGACTGTGGAAGTCTGGTTCCTTCTTGCAAAAAAGAGGAAAGCTTTAGCATCTCTCGCTTGAAGGACTTATTTCCGTTGATCTACCCATGTAATATAATCAATCATTCAAATACTGTAATATGGCTTTTTTCATATGTTTTTATAGAGTAAACATGGACTCATAGAGAATCATAGAACCATAATACATTTTTATAGAAAAAATCACATAGAATATATATGATATATTTGAAAGATCAAATGCAGTGGAAATGATGTTCTGAGAAAAAAGACCATATTTATCATCCCTGGATTAATAAATATTTGTTAGGTATGTGAGTGGAAAATAACATATAGAAAAGATGGAATATGATTTTTGTTGGATTTCAGGATTTTTTAGTGTAAATACATACTTTTGTTTAATTAGTGAGCATGAAAACTTTTTAAAACCAGTTTACAAAATTTTCACTGTTTTCCCTGTTAATTATGTAGTGATTAAAATAGTTTGAAATCATGTGAATGGGGAATCATCTCATTTTAAACTTGTATTTTTTCTTCCTAATTGTTTAGATTGAGGAGAGTTGATTTCAAGCTTGAGGGGATGAATCAGTGATTATCTGCACTAAGCACCATGTGAAAAGTCCATAATTTTAACAAAATGGGTCATATAAGATTTTTGTAAACTATGACCACACCACAAACAGGAGAATCAACTCCACTTAAATAACATTTTCAAGTTACAAACACATTTTATTAAGTATATTGAAACTACTGTTTTAACTCATTGTTGAGGTTATAGAAAAAATTGACTTTATTTTATAATTCATACAGTTTGTTTCTTTTTTCTCGTAGATTTTGTATACTGGAATTGTTATTTATGCTCCTGCCCTGGCTTTGAATCAAGGTATATTTTGGAGTTACCAGTTATGTCACATTTTGGGGGTCATTTTTAATAGAACTTATTCTCTCTTTGAGGAGCTGTGGAGTTGGAGGGATGTTTCCAGTAACCTTCATCAGCTTGAGGGGAGCAAGGTGGGCTTAGTATTTAGCAGCTTCTTTGCATTTCTGGATCCATAGCTCCAAAAGATCTATGATTAATAGAAGGGCCGACTTCCCGGAGGAGTGAATCTCTGAAGTGCCAACCCACCATGCTCCATTCCTTCAGAATGAACGCCCCCTATTGTCTAAATCATGAATGGCTGCGCTTTCTTCCTTGGTGGAAGTCCATAGTCAAGAGGCTTCTGTGTTACTCAGCTCAACTCCATAGTAAAATGTGGCAGAGAGAGAGCTTTCCTTATTTCCATTTCTATTGTTGTCCAAAATGCAAGAGAAGGAGATTTGTTTGATTTGAAATATCAGCTCACTCCTAGTGACAAAATGAAAGTGGCTATGGTGTCCTCTTTAAACAAATATATGAAGATGGTGCTGATTGACATACTCCTGTACTCTCTGGTTTTGGGTATATAAAAGCCATGGAACTGGAATAGTTTCCTGGGGCAAAGATGCCTGTTAGTCATATCCTTAGAAGGCTTTGGGAAAACCCCATATCCTTTGGATTCTTATCAATCAGATGTTAGTTTATCATTTATGCTTCCTTATGAAATGTACAGGTGTAGTCTGATGGGGAAAATGTGATGTAATTCCTGGAGTTAATATAAAATGGAAAGCCCTGCTAAACCCACACTCTAATTTCCTGCTTTCATGGCAGATGGATAATAATTATTACCTAAGTTTATAAAGTACAACAGTATCATTATAAAATATTCCATTATATAACATGCTCTTGAATTCTGAATGTCAGGCATGTTCCAAGTCAATATTACCAACATCATGATCAAGCCATTTCATGTGTAAAGAGCTAACTTATAAACTTCATAAGTTACCTATTGGCAGTAAGTATAATTAAAGATGTGGCCTTAGGGTTTTAAAGTGCAGTTCTGGCAGTAAGAGAGTTCTGTCTTCCATCTATGAAGAAATCAAGGACTCTGATCTTATCAGTTTACTGGGCTATTCCGTAGGAATTAGGGCCCAAGAAGCTGCTGAATTTTGACTACTTGAATATCAGTTGCATATATTACTGTGGCCAAAGATAAATATAGTACTTGGTATGCAACAGATGTGCCATAGAAACTTGTTTAACTGAAATGAATCTTAACACTCTCTAAGTGTTAAGATTCATTTTTACCTTAAAAAAATTTTACCTTTTAAAAAAATATTGAAAACTTTAAATAAATATATGCTAGAAAAAAGAAAATAGTATATTGAACTCTAATGTATACTTTACACGAAAAATTATCAACTCTTGGTTTGGTTCACTCTGTTTCCCTCAGTAGAGTATTTTGCTGTACATCTGAAGTATTTCATAGTTTCATCTGAATTCAGTATCTTTTAAAAATAATGATGTGCTAATTATAACATTGTATTATATTATAATGATTTAAGATTTGTATCTATTGCAAAATGACTACCACAATGTCTAGTTAACCTCTGTCTCCATACCCAGTTACAAAAGCTCTTTTTTTTGGGATGAGAGCCTTTAATATTTACTCTGTTGGCAACTTATAATGTGTAATACAGGATTATTAATTATAGTCATGTACCTTAAATCTCTGTGACTTAGGTATTTTATAACTAGAAGTTCATACCGGGATGTGTTTTGTACATACAATTATACCATATTCATATCTAAAATATTAACATTAGTTTTGGGATGCCTGTGTGGTTCAATTGATTAAGTGACTGCCTTTGGCTAAGGTCATGATCCCAATAGTCCTGGGATTGAATCCCGTATTGGTCTCCCAGCTTAGCGGGGAGCCTGCTTCTCCCTCTGCCTGCCGTTCCCACTGATTGTACTCTCTCTCTCTCTCTCTGACAAATAAATAATCTTGAAAAAATAAATAAAATATGAACATTATTAAAAAAAATCAATATGAAGTCAGTGTTCAGCTTTCCTTGATTTTTTTTTTCAGTGTTTGTTAGAATCAGGACTGAAATAAGTTTATGCAGATGCAATTAGTTGATTTGATAAATTTTTCTTTCTCACTTTTAAAACCTTTTTCTTTATAAATAGGCTCCACACCTAGCATGGATCCCAATGCAGGGCTTAAAATCACAACCCTGAGATCACGACCTGAGCTGAGGTCAAGAGTCAGATGCTTAACTAACTGAGCCATACAGACGCCCCTCTTGCTTCTTATTTTCTTATTATTCATTTATTTATTTATTTGACAGACAGAGATCACAAGTAGGCAGAGACGCAGGCAGAGAGAGAGGGAGGAAACAGGCTCCCACTGAGCAGAGAGCCCGATATGGGACTCGATCCCAGGACCCTGGTATCATGACCGAAGACAGAGGCTTTAACCCACTGAGCCACCTAGGTGGCCCCCCTCTTGTTTCTTGAAATTAAAAACCATTTTTTGTTGAAACACAACTTATACACAATAAAATGTACAGAAATTAAGTGTACAGTTGAACTAGTTTTAAACAATTGTACATAGTTATGTGACCATCACTCAACTGGATACAGACTATTTTTACCATTTAATCCTAGGAGATTTTCTTGTGCTTCTTTCTAATAAATTCCCCTGCCAACCCAAGCTGCCACTCTCTGACTTTTTTGTCAACCATGAATTAGTTTTCCCTTTTCTTAGATTTTATATAAATGGAATCATGTAGTGCCTCTTTTGTAACTGGTTTATTTTGCTCAACAAAATATTTTTCAGGAGTTAATTCCTGTTTATTGCTAATATTTTATCATCTGTATCTCTACAGTCTGTTTATCCATCAACAACGTTGGGCACTTTTAGGCCATTATGAATTAAGACTATTAAGATCATTCTTGTACAGGTTTTGTTTTGTCTCGCTTTGCTTTTTTTTAAGTTCATTTGCATTTGTTACAAACTTTTAAAGCAGAATGTGACTTGAACACTGCATTTCCACTCACAGAACTTGCTAAGTTACTTTTTGAGCAGCTTTACAACACACCTAAATAGGCTTATAATTTTGCTAAACAACGCTCTTCTTTGGAAAACATACCTATAGATAATTATTCCCATCAAGTTGGTTCAGTTTAACATATGAGTTTCTAGGTGCCTGGTACATGCAGCTGATAACTATAGGGGATAGAAGATTTAAAAAATAGATCCTAGAAGGTAAAAGTTGTTTTAACCAATATTTTTCTTTTAAACATCAAGGTATAGCTCAGAACACTTTAGTGACAAAAAATTTGGGCCTTACTAAGGAATCTGCTTGATTGCTAAACACTTTTTGTTTTTAAGATTTTATTTATTTATTTATTTATTTATTTATGTGACAGACAGAAATCACAAGTAGGCAGAGAGACAGGCAGAGAAAGAGGAGGAAGCAGGCTCCCTGCTGAGCAGAGAGCCTGATGCAGGGCTCCATACCAGGACCTGGGATCATGACAGGAGCCAAGGGCAGAGGCTTTAACCCACTGAGCCACCCAGGGGCCCCGATTCCTAAACACTTTAGACCACACAGTCAACATTAGTTTACATACATCTTAAAACAAATGTTACCTTGTTCCATTAAAATAAGCCAGTGTGGAACTAGGAATGGAAAAGGAGCTGGGCTTTAGTTCCTAAATATCACAGCATCTCACTCACAAAGAAATCTTATCTTCCCCTTAAATAGTTCTTGCCATGTCATAGAGATTTTTTTTAAAAGATTTTTTTATTTTATTTTATTTATTTGACAGAGAGAGATCACAAGTAGGCAGAGAGGCAGGCAGAGAGAGAGAGAGGAGGAAGCCGGCTCCCTGCTGAGCAGAGAGCCCGATGCGGGACTCGATCCCAGGATCCTGAGATCATGACCTGAGCCGAAGGCAGCGGCTTAACCCACTGAGCCATCCAGGCGCCCGAGATTTTTAAAATATTAACAAAAAATAAAGAACAACATCCTTGAAATATATTATCCCCCCCCCCCCAAAAGAAAATATATTACCAGAAGGAATAACAATAAAGTATTGAATATATGTACAAATAATTCTTGGGGCAGCACATATTCTGCTTCTTCCATACGTGATATGTTGTCATCTCCTTTGAGGGGCACCATCTCTTTGGTTATGGCAACATTGCCAGCATCAGAAGTAGCGTCCTCTTCATCAATACCAAGACCAGATTTGGTCATCCTGTAGATTCTGGTAGCCTGTGTCTGAGGAGTTGCTTTTTTTTTTTTTTAAGATTTTATTTATTTATTTGACAGAGAGAAATCACAAGTAGATGGAGAGGCAGGCAGAGAGAGAGGAAGGGAAGCAGGCTCCCTGCTGAGCAGAGAGCCCAAT
>NC_081562.1:19980047-20018318 GCF_022355385.1 Mustela nigripes
GAGCCCAATGCGGGACTCGATCCCAGGACCCTGAGATCATGACCTGAGCCGAAGGCAGCGACTTAACCCACTGAGCCACCCAGGTGCCCCAGAGTTGCTTTTGACATATATTTTTATCTCTATTGGTTTATTGGTTGAATACCTGGAAGCAGTGTAGTTAAACATAAACCCATGATAACCTAGTACAAGGCAGGTGCATGTATAAAACTTAAGAGAAACTGGAAAACAATTTTTCTGAATGGTTGTATCATTTTACATGCCCACTCCACAATGTGTGCATGTCCAAGTTACTCCAGTTGTGCTTCTGCCCTGGCTTTGAATCAAGGTACATCTTTTTTTTTGGGGGGGGGGAAATTAATATATAATGTATTTTTTTAGGGGTACAGGTCTGTGATTCATCAGTCTTACATAAGTCACAGCATTCACTATAGCACATAGCCTCCCCAGTGTCCGTCACCCAGTCACCCCATCCCTCTCCATTAGCCCTGAGTTTGTTTCCTGAAATTAAGAGTCTCTTATGGTTTGTCTCCCTCTCTGATTTCATCTTGTTTCACTTTTCCCTCTCTTCCCCAATGATCCTCTGTCTCATTTCTCAAATTCCTCATATCAGTGAGATCATATGATAACTGTCTTTCTCTGAGTGACTTATTTCACTTATCACAATACCCTTTAGTTCTATCCATGTCACTGCAAATGAATCAAGGTACATCTTAACATTATCAATTATGTCACTCACATTTGAGGCTAATTTATTATATAGGAAAACAATTGACTTTTGTATATTACAACTTTGCTGTAATCACTTACCAGTTTCAGTTTTTGTTACATCAGTGATCATGTCATTTGTGAAAAAAGAAGAGTTTCATTTCTTCTTTCCCAATATATATACTGTTTATTGCCTTATTGCATTAGCAAGGACTTCCAGTACAATGTTAAAAAGGAACAATGAGAGGGGACATCCTTGTCTTGGACCTGATCTTAGTGGGAAAGCTTTGACTCTCTCAGTCTTAAGTAAGATGTTAGCTGTAGGATTTTTGTACATAGTCTATCAAGTTGAGAAATTTCCCCTCTATTCCTAGTTTACTGAGTTTTTATAATAAATGGAGGTTGCATTTTGTCAGATGTTTTTTCTGCATCTTTTGATATGATCACGTGACATTTCTTTTTTTAGTGTGTTAATATGATAGATTCCATTAATTGATTTTTAAATTTTGAACCAGCCTTGCATACCTGGGATAAATCCCTCTCGGTCATGGTATATAATTCTTTTTATACTCTTTTGGATTCTACTTGTTAATTTTCAGTTTGCTGAAGATTTTTGCTTCTGTGTTCATGAGAAATATTGGTTTGTAGTTTTCTTGTAATGTCTTTATCTGGTTTTGGTATTAGAGCAATCCTGGCTTCTTAGAATGAATTAGGAAGTATTCCCTCTTCTTCTATTCTGTGAAAGATACAGCAAAGAATTGGTATAATTTCTTCCTTAAATTGGTAGAAATTACCAGTCAAACCATCTGGGCCTAGAGCTTTCTGTTTTGGAAGGTTTTTAATTATTGATTCAATTTCTTTAATAGCTATTGGCCTATTTAGATAGTATATTTCTTCTTGCATGAGTGTTTTAGCCTATTGTGTCTTTCAAGGAATTGGCCCATTTTATATAGATGATCACATATATGGGCAGAGTTGTTATTTTTCCATTTAGAAAGAATATAATATGCCCCTCCACTTAGATAAATGGTAGCAAATTATATGACTTTTCTCTTTCTTGGTCTCCTCTTAGTAACATGCACAACTTGTCTTTCAAGGACTGGTAGAATAGTGTGTTTATTTGAACTATGAAGACACACACTTTCTGGCCCCATTCAGTCTGGGTAACTACCTTACAGAATCAAGTTGTTTCTTAGCTTCATTACAATATAAATGCTTTTTCATGTACTTAATGTAGGCAGTGGTAGATCCAGGTATGTTCTCAAAGGGCAGAAACTAGTTCCATCTCACTTACCAAGTAAAATTTTAAACTTCATTTGTTTAGGGGCATTTTATGAGATTTGGATCTAGTTTTAGGCAGGAGTAGAGAAGTAGGTAGAAAGATAGGTGCCCCGTAAATAAAATCACTTCCTATTGATGATTTTTTGAGAAATATTTTTATTATACATGTTTCACAGTTATACATGCATTTTCTTTTCTTTTTTTCTTTTTACAGTCACAGGATTTGATCTGTGGGGTGCGGTAGTGGCAACAGGGGTGGTCTGTACATTCTACTGCACACTGGTATGTCAAGAACCTTATATTTTCTTTCACTCTACCAACTATTTTGCAAAGTTGAAAATTCCAGTAGTTGTGTTCTGCAGACTAGATTGTTTGTATGCCCTCCCCTACTCCTACCATCCACAGTGTAACTTTTTTATAAGAAAGAGTCCAGCTGGGGAAAATTTTGATTCTTTATAGAGCATTGATTATAACTGAAACTTTTTTCCTTTACTTGAACCATTGCAGTGGTCCTGAGTCTTGTCTCCTAATTCACCCTTACTATTGCTCAATTATTATATTTGTGTTCATACTATTCCTCAGCTTAGAAACCTAAGATATATTGCATGGAGCACTGGGTATGGTGCATAAACAATGAATCTTGGAACACTGAAAAAATAAAATTAAATTAAAAAAAAAGAAATGTAGGGTAGTTTCCCATTGCCTAAAGGCAGGAATCGCAGTGAAAATATGTAACAACCAGATAGTATGGACACTGGTATTATAATGGATGCTAGTTTCTAGAAGTGGTGCAACTCTTATGACATATCTGACATAATAAGTCTTAAGACTTTAGTGGATTTCTTTTAGAAGATGCGGATCTCAGGAAGGGGATAGTTCAGCGAAGGACACAGGGACTGGAGAGAGACACTGGGAAGTTTATGTCAGTGGCTAGTACAAAACAATTTTAGTATGTCAACAACTGGTATGACATTCTGTGTGCATACTTGATTGAATATCAGCCCTGCCTATAGGTAAAATCTATGACATTGCCTTTTGCAGTTTCATTCTGGCCACATTCAACATGTCATGGACTTTGAATTCTTTGTGCTTTTGTCCATGCTGTTTTCTCTTCTGGGATGACCTTCCATCTTCACCTCTGCTTCTGTCTGAAAGGTTGGCTTATCACACCTCTTTTGAAGGTTCTCCCAACCTTACTGTCTATTACCTTAAGTGTATTCCTTGGCCAAGATCTATGTTTTCATTATTCTTGTCCAGCATAATATATAAGCATGTAGATGATAATAATGTCTGATAAGAGCATTAATCCTAATATTTTTTTCCCTCAAAGGGTGGTCTTAAAGCAGTTATCTGGACAGATGTTTTTCAAGTTGGGATCATGGTGGCTGGATTTGCATCTGTGATTATACGGGCTGTAGTAATTCAAGGTGGAATCAGCAATATTCTAAATGATTGTTATAATGGTGGAAGATTAAACTTCTGGAAGTAAGTTGCTATTTATCTCCTGGTCAATAGAACACTCCTTTTGTTTTTTTCTTTCCTATAAAAATAATCTCATCATTGAAGTAGTAGATTTACATCAGAAAACAAATAGATGGCTAAGAATGTGGTATGAAAAATTGAAGCTGGTATGTTAATGTGTGAAGGGGTTTCTACCAGGTCTTTAAGGGGTTAAAGCAGTCAGATGGCTGCTTAGTTACATAGAATGTAACTTTCTTCTGAGAAAGGATTGATAGCAAAAGAGCATTTTTCTTCTAGATATTAAAATCTGGAATTGGTCAAACGATGGGGTAGTGTAATTAGGGAAGAGGGAGTAGAGAAATAAGAAAAGGAAACCTCTTAAGAGAAAAACACTAAAGGATCATGCTGTCATTCTGACAGTTCTTTGTTTCGAGCAGCCTAGAGAATTTTTCTATTGATATTGCCCTGTCAATATATATTATTATATTTCATAATTATATATGTACAAATATTTTATAATATTATATATTATTTCTAGAGTATTGACTAGAAAATTTATGACTAATGCCTCAAGTGTCAGTATATTGTACAATATAGCATATCCTCAACAGCTATTTAGTTTTCCTAGAGAAAGACCAGTGGAGAAACTAGATATTTCATCAGAAATATATCACACAGCTTAGAGGAATATTTAAACACCTTTTGGTGTGGAGCAGTAGTGCCATTCTTGTTATCATGTTCAATGTGGGAAGGGGTTCATTTTCATATGGACTGGCTTATTTCCTCTTCAAGCAGTCTTATTTTGAGAGTGGCAAGCTTAAATCACTGGCAAGAAGAAAGAAAAAAGCATTTCTTACTTGGTGACTCTCTTCTAGTTTTCTGAAAATGGTGCTAATGTTTGAGAAGAGCCTTTTCAGAAATTGGTCAAGGACAATGTGTTAATTGCAGAGATAAGTTGAATTATGATGTGTCAACTTCCACTATTTTCAATAATTGATTTTTAACTTCAATACTGAGATTCCAAGGAAGAGCACCTCCACTTATCCTAGTCTGGGCATTATTCCATTCCTTAGTTGTGGCAGAACAGGACATATTATTGACAACCATTTAGACTACTTTATGGTGAAATGGTCATTTCCCCAAAGCAGATTGGGTTGCTGTTACTAGAGGACAAGAGAATGGATACAGAGAAGCAGAAAAAACTAATGGGCACTCAGAATATCTTGCTTACTCCTAAATTTCCTAGTAGGCGAGGCTGAGGGAAGAGGATGTAGAATCATTAATTTTTCTGCAAGATAACTCTCACTTTGTACAAAGGCAGCCCATATTGCTTCATTGAAGTGACAAGTCATACACCAGTAAGAGATTACTAAAAGTAAAAGATTAGACACTTTTATGACATTCACTTTGGAGGATTCCAACTATTAAATAATAATGAAAAGCCTTATTGTGTATCTCTTGTATGTCTGATATGTTTGAGAATATTGGTGGGCAAAATACCTGCTCTCGTGGTGATAAAGCAAGAGAAGGATTTTGTGTTGGTATTGTCTGTATGGTTATAGTTGTCATACATATTTTGTATGGCCTAAATTAGTTAATATAGTAGCTGTTTTCTCTAATCAGTTAATATAGTAGCTGTTTTCTCTATGTGTTAAAGGGTCAACACCCTTGAAACACTTAACTTTGATAGGAAGTGTTAGATAATGGAGTAGAGGCTCTTATATTTCCATAGGAATGCTGGGATATACATGAAATCTGAGCACTTAATTCATCTTAAATATAAGATTGAAATGGATTTTGAGAATTTCATAATTTTTAGAAAGTTTCTATGAAAGCCAATTTTGCAGAAATTTGTCAAACTTATATTGCGTATCATGGATGAACAGAATCATTCCTTCCTAGATAATGCATTAAGAAGAGTTAAAACACATATTCAATACAAAAGTTGAGCTTTCTTTGTGACAATATTTTGGACTTAAGTACATGCATTTAGTGACTTTCCACTATTAGCATTTAGCTTGTGCACACAGCATTTAAGAAAGTATGATTATAATGACATGGTAATTTTAGAAGATGAAAGCCTTTAAACTGCATTAATTGAGTTCTTGAGCTTGAATATAAATTAGAAATATGACTGTACATGTGTTAGGAGAGAAATTATATATGCAAAGTATGTAGGTTTTGTGTTCATTTCAGTACCGTATCTATTGCTATGATGCACTTAGGAACCTTATTCCCTTTATTGCTCTCTCTCTTTTTAGTTTCATGCTCTTCTCTGATTATAGCACAGCAGACTTATTTAAATAACAATTTCCTAAGGCCACTGGAGAACAATTTTTATGAAAGCTCAGAATAATTAGAACATTTGTTTTCCTTCAGTCCCATCCAGAATTTCCAATTCTCTGAAAGTATCCATTTTTATTTCATTGAACTTAAGTTAGGAATATTTTGCCTTTTTTATTATTTAATAAATTTGTACCTATTTATATCTGTATGCGTATTTATATAGATACACATTGCTTGCTTCCAAAAGATATTCTAGGATTTTCTGTAGTTTTTTGCTTATAGTTAAAATTTGTTTTCTGTTTCTTTTCATTTAGTTTTGATCCCAATCCTTTGCAAAGACATACATTCTGGACAATTATTATAGGAGGGACCTTCACATGGACTAGCATCTATGGTGTCAACCAATCCCAAGTACAGAGATATATTTCCTGTAAAAGCAGGTTCCAGGCAAAAATGTAAGCCAAACTCTGGTATGGAAATCATTAATAACCTTCAGTGTCTTTATCAAAACTTGTTAAGTAGTCAAGCTTTGCTCAGTTTTAAGCCTTTTGTATCATGAAATTCCAAGAAATAAATTATATACTTAGTTATAAAAGAATTAAGTGTATTTTAAATCAGATATTTGAAATATTTATATGAATTATTAAGTAAAATAAATCCTATTAACTAAGTAGACATTTATTGTGTATCTACTTGTATAAGGAGTTATGGAGGATAAAAATTAGAATTATATGGCTCTTCTAATGAAGGAACTTAACATCTAGTTATGAAAACATACACAAGTATGCAAAAAGTGAAATAACCCTAGAAAGGTATCACAGTTCTATGGAACAATATAATGATAGAAGAAATGGTCAAGGGCATTATATTGCCAGATATGCTGGTATATTTTATTTTTAGACATAGTCATGGGTTTATAACTCTGCTCTAATACTTGCTACTACTCTACTCTAATACATTTGAGTGGCCAGTTACTTGGTCTCCCTGAGTCCCAGTTTCCAAATTTACAAAATGAGCATAAGAAATATTATACATCTCAGGAGAGGTATTGTAAAATGTGCCTGGCACACACTTGGTAGTGGTCCAGTAAATGTGACCTCAATCATAGGATGTGCAGGTAGAGATTGGGTGAGAGATTCCTGTCAACCAAGCAGATCCTGAATAATGACCATATACAGGCAGGTAGAGAATAGTGGGAGAGCATTCCATATAGACATTTATTTGGACACAGTCCAGAGGTCAGAAGGATGACGTGATCGGGGAATTCTAAATCCAGTCTTGGCTTGAGCAAAGAATATAAATGGTGACTGGTTCTATCTCAGGAGACCTTAGATCAGTATGGTGACCCTTGCTCCCCATGCTGATAGATAAAGCTGACTGGCCCATATGCATTTAAGACCTTAAGAGTTATAAATAGATTAAGAGTAACTGGGTGGTTGGAGTAGGACAAGGAATGGCAATTAAATTTCTATTCAAAGAACATGAAAATATTGTGATGTCACATGTCATAACCTAATATATTGAGAGTAAATAGGTTTAGACATTATTTGTATTTGGAAAATTCAATAGTAAAAGATCTACACAAATATCAGCACAGTAACTGAATATAGAGCCCCCCATAAGTGAGCTTAAGTGTTCTGGTATTTTAAGGAACTTTGAAGGAGTGTAATTTATACATCCAGTGATCCACTGGACTTTAAATCTATACTAGAGCTAATGCGTCTCCAAAATTAATTACGCATATGCTCTTCTGTTTCTTTGGGAACATGAAACTCAAAGGTCCAATTTTATAACTAAGAGACCAGCATTAGAACCTTGAGCTTTCTTAATAAGAAACAATTTCCTTTGGAATGGCCCTCAGCTGACTCCCTGAGCTGAGAGGAACCATTTTCTCCTACTTTTTAACTGTGGCTCCATGAGAAGAATGAATCCCAGTCAAAAAGTGAAGACCTCCACAAATAAGTGAAACCATATGATAATTGACTTTCTCTGCTTGACTTATTTCGCTCAGCAAAATCTCTTTGAGTCCAGTCCATGTTGCTACAAAAGTTGGGTATTCATTCTTTCTGATGGAGGCATAATACTCCATAGTGTAAAGAGGAGAAGGGAGTAGGGGTAAATTGGAAGGGGAGGTGAATCATGAGAGACTATGGACTCAAAAACAATCTGAGGGATTTGAAGTGGCGGGGGGTGGGAGGTTGGGGAACCAGGTGGTGGTGGGTATTATAGAGGGCATGGACTGCATGGAGCACTGGGTGTGGTGAAAAAATAATGAATACTGTTATGCTGAAAATAAATAAATTAATTTAAAAAATAAAAATTTAAAAAAAGTTAAGACCTACTGACATTGATCAACTGTGGAGAATATCAGATATTATTGATAAGTGATCTATTTTAGTGGTATTAATGTCAAATAAAACCATATAGTAAAGTATTAGACTCCTTTGTGAACAAGGGTATGTGAGCAGGAAAGTGTCTGGATATATTTTCTGGTGATTTGGAGATGAGCTGTAGTTACTTAGGCTATTTTTAGCCAATAGCAAAACAGAGTAAATTTAGTCAATCAAGGGAAAAGGTTAGCAATCTGTTGTTTGGTACCTGTTGAAGGTGCATTCTCCTGAAACAGACTCTGAAATGGAGGTTGGCATGCCAGAGACTGTGGGGGAATCACCACCTGTAGAAGAAAGAGAAGAGAAGGAAGCGGAATTGGCCAAAGAGAGAAGTTGGATTGTAATGTGTTTCTCAGCCAAGCCTTAGGGGAAGCCCTAATGCTGAACTGACTCCAGATTTGTCCTAGGTTAGGGTAAGGAGACTGATCCTTTAAAATTCTGAATCTAGTAGTCACTGGACACAAGTACCCCAAGGAAGGAGGCATGACTTTGAGGATGGTACCTCTCTCCCACCTAAGGCAGCATTTTACAGTATTCACTACAGCACTACTGGGGAAAAGAAATGAGGACATTATAGTGAGAACAATGTTTACTATTCACTTGATTATTAAGGCATAGAATTCGGTGCCATTAGCACTCATAATATCAATAATTACTATTTAACAAATGTTATTACATGCCAAGCACTGTGCTATGTAATACATACTATTTCATCTAATGTTAAAACTCTGCAAGGTAGGTAGGCATCATTATCTGTAGGTATAAATGAAGAAGCTGAGGATCAGAGAAGCTAAATTACTTGCCCAGGGTCATATATAGTAGATGGAACCAAGATTTATGTTCAGGTCCGAGTCCAGTACTGTTCTCCTGGAACACGTACCATGTCTTATGATGCTGAACATTGTTGGAGAAGATACCTGTTCAAGGAATGCAGGTTTGCCTCTCATACTTACTAGGTGATATTGCAAACCACATTTAAACAAGTTCAGTGGGTTTCTATGTAGGTGCTAACAGTGGTTAGCAGTTTTTAACTCTATTACTTTAAAAAGGAAAAATGAGTAATAGTTACTGGTCTGTTGACCATTAAAAATCTTTACTTCATGACCGGAAGCCCTGAAGTAGTATAACTGGATATCATTATAAAGCTGATAATGCCCGTGGAACTCTGACCAGAAGGATACACACATCTATTCAGTAGAGAAGCCTCCATCTATTCCAAGTATTTCGAAATACATTGTTGATTGACAGCACAAGCAGAAGGTTAGGCTAGAATAAAATAGAAAGCATTTTTGATAACTGAAAGATTCTGTGCATTTATTGAGTAATCATGAAGGTCTCTTCTGTATATGTAACAAGTTTCCTATTTGGGGGATGGAAATTACAAATATCATTTGCTGGTTTGTTTTCATTTCCTTAGGTCTCTCTACATCAATCTTCTGGGACTCTGGGCAATCCTTGTCTGCTCAGTGTTATGTGGGCTTGCCCTGTATTCCAGGTACCATGACTGTGATCCTTGGACAGCCAAGAAAGTATCTGCACCAGACCAGGTTTAGTACCATGTCTTTCTTACATGTGTATTAATGTTATCAGAAAGCTTATTAGTTTGGGAGGAAAGAGTATTCATGTTTTTATAGAGAAAGAGCAAATGACTACAATATAATCATCTTTAATTTCTAGAAAGCATTTGGTAAAAATTTATTTTAGCATATATAGCAAGAAGGAAGAATGCTGTATCCAAGATTAAAATATTGAAATACCTGGAAAATTCCAAGCCAAGTGTTAAAGAGAACTAGGTCAACACTGGAAATAGAAATGTAAATACAGTTAAAGAAGAAAAACTATATACAAACCATGGTAGTGTAAAACATTTTGTGAATATTCTTCGATCACTTTTTTATCAACAGCTTACCTTCCAGTTTTTAAATGATAGAGAAACAGATCTAGTGAGTGAACATTTATAGAGTACCAACCAAGCAGTGAGAGAATGTGTCTAGAGCTCTGCGTGCTTTCTCTCTTTTAATTCTCATAACCCAGTAATTCTAAATCTAGAGATGAGGAAATGAGTGACTCGCAGAGAGGTTATATTACTTGCTCAAGGTCATAGGGCTGATAAATAGGTATAGCTGCAAGAATTCATCATACTGTCATAAGTGCTTTATATAAACTTCAACTTTGAATCCTTAAAGATACACACTGAGATAGATGCTCTGATTATATTCCTTTCAGAGATGAGGAAACTGAGGCACAGACAAGCTATGTAATAGCTAGTAAACCTGGAACCAGAATTCAAGTTCAGGCAGGCTGCCACCAGAGTCCTAACTTTGAACCCCTATGCTGTATACCACCTTTCAGAAAGTGTAGCTAGAATTCAAACCCAGGACTACTAGACTCCAAAGCTTGGGTTCTTGCCAAAATTATGTTCTAAGACTTGCTTGTAAATCAAGTGCCCAGAAGACTCATTAGATTGAAGATAGACTGAATTTTGTATTGACATAAATGCATCACATACTCCTAGAAAAATAATGCAGTTTTGTGGGGCTAGAAAATGAGAACCTCCTTGAGCTGTGCGTCTCAACCCTATGTTCACATGTGTCCTCCTGTCAATAAATAGATCTTTCCTATTTGCTCAGAGAATCTAAGAATCATGTTTACTTTGAAGGTAGATGTACTCTTCCCCTTATATGCTCTCTAGTGAAGAATGTTTTGTCTGTAGTTTATATCATGAAGATAATAGGGATGTTAAAAATGTTTCTCATATATCTTTCCCTATCCCTAGATGACAACAACAAAAAATATCTATAGCTTCCTACCCTTGAGACTCCTTGCCTTAGAATGCATTCAGGGGTGTCTTGCATGCATCCACTTTTAGAAAGCCTGTACTGAATTTTTTTTTTAAAGATTTTATTTATTTACTAGACAGAGATTACAAGTAGGCAGAGAAGCAGGCGGAGAGAGAGAGGAGGAAGCAGGCTCCCTGCTGAACAGAGAGCCTGATGCAATGCAGGGCTGAATCCCAGAACCCTGGGATCATGACCTGAGCCGAAGGCAGAGGCTTTAACCCACTGAGCCACCCAGGCGCCCCTGTACTGAATTTTTTAAAAAGAAAGAGCTTTCGGGGCACTGAGTGGCTCAGTTGTCAAGCTTCTGCCTTTGAGTCAGGTCATGATCCCATTGTCCTGGGATCAAGCCCCGCATAGGGAGGGTTCCTTGCTCAACTGGAAACCTACTTCTTCTTCTCCACCCTCTGCTTGTGTTTCCTCTCTGGCTGTCTCTGTCAAATAAACAAATAAAATCTTAAAAGAAAAAAAAGAAAAGAAAAAGAAAGTTTCCTCCTGATTGGATGATTCCGGTATTGTATTGATTATTGAGGAGTTAATGCAATTAGCATCTCCTAGGGATACAATGCACATAAGGCCCAGTAGTAGAAAGTAGTAGAAAGTCAAAATCTTAACCAAGGAGAACAAAGATGTATTTCTGTGACACTCTGCTGGAGCTCACCCTGAGGAAGAAAGATTAGTGTCTAGATAGAGTTTTACTCTTTTTCTATCTATCAGTCTTACCTTGCTGGACCTATACCTGAGGGGGCCAGTCGGAATATGAAATATCACCCCCGAGGACTTTTGAGAAAATTGATATTAGGGTAGAGAATTTTAGGTCTTGTTATCACAGTAACAATAGAAATAATGTTTAAGTATGGAATACTGCTTGAAGTTACACTTTTAAGATATCTTGGGAACACTGGGTCTTAATTTCATATAGAGATAAGTTCTATACTAAGAGCTTTACATAGATGATATAATTTAACTTTTATAACAAGTCTGTGAAGTTAGTTTTAGTACCCCTGCTTTATAGATGAAGAAACTAAGTCTTAGAGAAGTAACAAAGACCACTTCTGTTTGAATCCAGACCCTGTATTCTTAACTACTCTGCTATTATTTTAAGTATTAGCAATAAGAGTTTAATTTTTCATATTTAGAAATTTAAATTATATGGAATAGGTTCCTTTAGTTCTTGAAGAACACAAGATAAATGAGGCATTAATTAATTTTATTTGATAGCAAATAGAAGTAAATTTTGGAATTTTTCAGCTCATGCCTTATTTGGTGCTGGACATTCTGCAAGATTTTCCAGGACTTCCTGGACTTTTTGTGGCCTGTGCTTATAGTGGAACATTAAGGTATAAACTATGACTCTAATAATATATGGTTTTCCTGTTGGGATCTTTCTTTTGTTATTGGATATTTTGGGGGATAAAGCTGAATTCTGTATATGAGCACCAGTGCCCCAAAGTGGGTAATCTACTCCATGTATTTTCTCTGTTGGTCTCACTCTTATCCGTGTGAACTATCAGTCTATTAACCTCAGTCTCCACTTTTAACTTGGGCTCTACTGCAATACATCATCACATGCTATGTAAGGTCATCATAAAAATGATCAATTGATGGTAGTGTTCACTGATTATCAAAAAGGGATGCCTACAGTCTTAGTTTAAACCTTATGTATATCTAAACATGGTCAAATGGAAAATTAGAATTAAATCTCCTATTACATGCTGAATAATATACACTGTCCAAAGAATCTTGTTCTGCCTTTCAGCTTACTCATTGTACTTTTTTCCAGTGTTTGTGCCAGGGAATGAATTTTTATTACTAACATGTACAGTGTTTGTTAGTGAGGATCCAGGAAATTAATAGTATTGATATTTATGGCATATGTTTCTGAGGATTTATGACAGTCCTTTCTATGCACAAAAAGGAATATATTTTAAAGTCATTATATAGTAGTACTATGTAGTCTGTGTAAATTCTCTCCATAGACACTAAGGATTTATTGCAAAGTGGAAGCAACATAAAATTCTTCTCCTCACTATCAACCCTTTGGATGTTGCCTGAATCATTCTTGGATGATAGCAGCTTCCACAAAGAGGGTGTTGTAATCATTAAAAATAGTAGAAATCTGGTTATAATGACAGTTTGGTTCCCCCTTTCTTATTCCTACTTAAAGTACTATCAAAGTTAAAATATTGTAAATCAAAAGATTGATTTTTCTCTTACAGCACAGTGTCCTCCAGTATTAATGCTTTAGCAGCAGTAACTGTGGAAGATCTAATTAAACCTCACTTCAGATCGCTCTCAGAAAGGTCTCTCTCTTGGATTTCCCAAGGAATGAGTGAGTTTCCATTTTCACGATCCCATTTTACCTTGAGGAGATGATTTTTAGAGATACCAGAAATCTTGGGCACCTCGGTAGCTCAGTTGGTTTAAGCAACTGCCTTCTGCTTGGGTTGTGATCCTGGAGTTCTGGGATTGAGTTCTGCATCGGGCTCCCAGCTCCCTGGGGAGTCTGCTTCTCCCTCTGACCTTCTCCCCTCTCATGCTGGCTCTCTCTCTCTCAAATAAATAAATAAATAAATAAATAAAATATTTAAAAAGAAAAAAGAAATACCAGAAATCTTTTCCATGGAAGATATAGAGTAAGAACCTATGAGTGTTAATGTATATATATATATATGCATGCCTAAATGTAGTCATGCTGTATTTGCAATCAAGATTTGAGAGACACTTCAAGCAATTAATTGTCAGGGGACCACGAAGAACAATATCCAGGGGTCCTTATTTTTTTTTTTAAGTTTTAACTTAAATTCCAGTTGATTAACATACAGTGTAATATTAGTTTCAGTGATTCAACACTTCCATACAACACTCAGTGCTCATCATGACAAGCGCAGTCCTTAATCCCCATCACCTATTTCATGCATCCTTCTACCCACTTCCCTTCTGGTAACTGTCAGTCTGTTTCTTGATTTGCCTCCCTCTTTTCCTCCCTCTGTGCTTGTTTGCTTTATTGTTAAATTCCACATATGAGTGAAGTCATACAGTATTTGTCTTTCTCTGACTGACTTATTTCACCTAGCATTATATACTCTAGCTCCATCTATGTCATTATAAATGGCAAGATTTCATTCTTTATGGCTAATATTGTGTATGTATACCACATTGTCTTTATCCATTCATCAGCTGATGGACACTTAAGCTATTTCCATAATTTAGCTATTATAGACCATGGTGCTATAAACATTGGGGTGCATGTATCCCTTCAAATCAGAATTTTTGTATTCTTCAGGTGAAGACTTAGTACTGTAATTGCTGGATCATAGGGTAGTTCTAATTTTAACCTTTTGAGGAATCTCCATACTCTTTTCCACAGCGACTGCACCAGTTTGCTTTTCCACCACAAGTGCAGGAGAGTTTGCCTTTCTCCATATCTTTGCCAACACCTGTTGTTTCTTTTTTTTTGTTGATTTTAGCCATTCTGACAGGTGTGAGGTGATATCTCATTGTGGTTTTGATTTGTTTACCTGATAATGAGTGATGTTGAGCATCTTTTTAGGGTCCTTATTTGGCTATCCTTTTTTCACTTCTTCCTATCCCAAATTTATGTTAAAATTCTTAGCCACAGAAAAAATTCAACCCTTTTCCTTTCCAAACTTTAGCCAACAGTTTTAAGAAATACCCTTAGTTTGGAGCCAAGAAGCACATTTTTCTTCTTTATTACATAAGAGAGCATCGTCAGCTTAAAGTACAGAACACTGGTGTATGCAACTGATAAATTATCAAACACTACATCTGAAATTAATGAGGTACTGTATGTTAGCTAATGGATTTTTAAATAAAAAAAGAAAACCTAACCCCCCCAAAATAGAGTAAATAGTCTGTGTGTATGAATTGAAGATAAAGAAACAAAGTATTAGGATTTTTGACCCATCTTGGTTGTCTGTCCTATCTGTACATGTAGATTGCCCTGGAGATAGTCAATTATATTGTACAAGAAATGTTCAACTTCTATTGATAGGTTATAGGATCTTATTAGGGGTTAAATATCAGTTGCATGGAAAGGTTTAAAGACCCCAGTTTCCAGATGTCCCAACTGTACCAACTGAACTCAAAGGAATCCGGTTACTGTACTTCATTCTTTGTGTTTGAAATTTTGGTTATATGCATTCTAGAATGAATGAGTAACAAACTTATTTTTAAAAAGAATGTTTAACTTCAACTGAGTAACACTAATAGACTGTCAAAGAAATAGTAAATAATATTCTATTTTGAACCATAATTCTATATGTAATCATCTTGACTATAGCCTGGAATAAATACTTAATTTATATTCTTTGGTGTCCCTTAAATTTAAATAACATTGCACCATCTTATTATGTGCCTAATTTTCATCCTGGAGCATAATTTCAGAATGATACAATGCTTCCTAAGAGTATTTAGATTGGTTCATTATAGGATTATTGAAGCTATATGCTTTTAAATAGAAACTTTTGAAGCCAGACAGACCGTCTTGCTTTACCAATTTGTTAGCCTCAAGCAGACCCAATAACTCAATACAGCTCGAATTTTTTTGTATGAAAAATGTTGCAAAAGTATTAATATTGCAGGTTCTATGAGGTTTAGAGATAATGTGTATAAAATAAGAAGTACTAGCTGGTGCTCAAGGAAGGATGTTGATGGTAATTAATAACAAATCAACTCTACTAGTGTAGATGAGGTTTTCATTGACTTTGAAGAATTATATAAAGTCATTATCTTGAGGTATGAACAGTAGGGACATCATAAAGAAGAACATGGAAAGTAATTTGTATGTGTTCCCATTAACTTTGAATACCAAAACCCCATAGTGGTGACCATTCATGAGCTATCAGATATAGAAGAATCAAACTATATATGTTGGAAATTTCTATTTACACTAGGATTTGGAGGCTTAAAAAATCATTGTGACATGAGCTCTATGTAAAAACTTAATATAAGTTTTCCATTCAGGTTCAATAAGGTTATTTACCCAATATACTTAACAAAGATGTGACTTCTAGTGTAAATTAGATGTAATGAATGCACTGATTTTATAATGAGCAAAGTTATTACTCTTTTTATGTTTTGATTTTTTTTAAAGATTTTATTTATTTGACAGAGAGAGATCACAAGTAGACGAGAGGCAGGCAGAGAGAGATAGAGGGAAGCAGGTTCCCTGCTGAGCAGAGAGCCTGATGCGGAACTCGATCCCAGGACCCTGAGATCATGACCTGAGCCGAAAGCAGCAGCTTAACCCACTGAGCCACCCAGGCGCCCTGTTTTGATTTTTTTTGTGTGTGTGTGAAATTATATTGACTGATTCCAGGTGATTTGTGCTAAATGAAAATATTCAAAAATAAAAATCTGATCCCAGAGTCCTGGGATTGGGCCTGCATCAGCTCTCTGCTCTGCGGGGAACCTGCTTCCTCCTCTCTCTCTCTGCTTGCCTCTTTGCCTACTTGTGATCTCTGTCTGATGAATAGAATCTTTTTTTCAATTTTTTAAATAATTTAAAAAAATTTTTTATAAACATATATTATTAGCTCCAGGGGTGCAGGTCTGTGAATCTCCAGGTTTACACACTTCACAGCACTCATAAATAAAATCTTTAAAAAAAAAAAAAAAAAAGGTAAAACATGTATTTGGAGAAAATGTGGAAAGTATAAAAACCAAAGGAAAAAAAAACCCTATAATTATAATCTGAGCAACAGTGGTGGCTTGAGAATTCTTATAAAGTTTGGGAAAACAAGTTGGTAGAATGGGTAACATCAGACTTGATATTATCTTTCTTTGCTAGTTTAACAGGAAAGACTTAGTGATGTTGGAGATTACAAGAGGGCTAAAGGTCCTAAACCATCCCTTGGTGTGGATCGTCACTTCCTAGAAGAAATGAACACTTCAGATCAGACGACTCTAATTTCTCATGTTTATTACTCCCCTCCCCCAACATGTCATACAGATTGTGTCCTGTTTCTGGCAAACTGGAAACAGAGACCTGAGCCTTCCTTTATAAAACAAATGTTTAAGGAGGATTAGATTAATAACATAATAGTTCTTAGCTTAAAAGTCTCTCTGGTTAATGCTAGGGATTTTTTTACTTATATAACCTAATGTTGTCACTAATCCCGGTACACAATATCAGAGTTTTCTTTCCCCTTTGCACACTGCTGATCCCGTAGGAAAACACCCCCTCCCTTTTTTTGGCTGGCTCTGATGTATGTGGCCAATTTTCACCACAATCATATCAATTACTTTGAATCAAAGACAAGGTAGCTTGTTCTATTGAGAATTCTAATCCTCTCGGTCTGAATTTTACACTGGCTTTTATGTCATCCATTTAGGTGTGCTCTTTGGAGTTCTCTGCATTGGAATGGCTGCATTGGCATCACTAATGGGAGCTTTGTTGCAGGTAAGAGCTGTTTCTGCAAGGTTTGAATCACAAACACTGAATTCTTCCTTTTTTAAAATGTTGATGTGACTATCCTTCCAGACTTCTCTAGTCATCTATACAAAGCAATTGCAAGGAACTGAATTGCCTAAATTCTTTAAAATTTTTTTAAATTAAACTTTCTATTATGATATAATTGTAGATTTATGTGCAATTTTAAGAGTCAATTATCATATGGTTTCACTTATTTGTGGAGCATAACAAATAGCATGGAAGATATGGGGAGTTAGAGAGGAGAAGGGAGTTGGGGGAAATTGGAAGGGGAGGTGAATCATGAGAGACTATGGACTCTGAAAAACAATCTGAGGGGTTTGAAGTGGCGGGGGGGGGGGGTGGGGGGGGGGGGTGGGAGGTTGGGGTACCAGGTGATGGGTATTATAGAGGGCATGGATTGCATGGAGCACTGGGTGTGGTGAAAAAATAATGAATACTGTTATGCTGAAAATAAATAAATTAATATTAAAAAAAAAAGAAATAATAGAAAAAGATCCCATATACCCTTTATCTAGTTTTCCTCAATGGTGTGAGACTTAGATTGATGTTCCTTCCCCCGCTTCTCTATAGATGTACAGTTGTAAAGGATGTGTTTCTTCCACTCAATTGCACCTATATAAAAAATCAGTTAGGGATGGTGCCTGAGTGGCTCCGTCAGTTGGGTGTGTGACTATTTCAGCTCAGGTCTTGATCTTGGGGTCATGGGACTGAGCCCCTTGTCAGACTACACTGAGTGCAGAGTCCGCTTGCCCCTTTCTCTGCACCTTTCCCAGCTTGCATGCACATGCTCCCTCTCTCTCTCAAATAAATAAAATATTTTTCAGTTAGGCATATTTGTGTGGGCTTATTTCTGGTTTCTCTTTTCTGTCCTATTAATCTGTGTGTCTGTCTCTCTGCCAGTAGTATACAGTCTTGATTTTTGTAGCTTTATAATAAGTCTAGAATCAGGTAAACTAATTCCTTTCACTTTATTCTTATCTTTCAAAAATATGTTAACTATTCTTGTTCCTTTGCCTTTCCATATAAAGTTTAGAATAATCTTCTGTATACCTAAAAAAATGTTGCTTAGATTTTGATAAAATTACACTAAACCTATATATCAGTTTGGGGAGATTTGACATCTTTACTATAATTGAATCTTTGAATCCATGAATATAGTATATCTCTTCATTTATTTAGATCTCTGATTTTCCTTATAACCATTATTTAATTTTCAGTATATAAGTTCTGTGTGTATTTAGTGATATTTATACCTTCCAATTAATAAATTGTTTTAAGCTTTTTAAAAAGACACTTATTTGAAAGAAAGTGTGAGCATGAGTGGGGAGAGGGGCAGAGGGAGAGAATCTCAAGCAGATTCCCCACTGACTACAGGTCCCAAAGTGGAACTCAGCCCCACAATTCATCAGATCATGACCTGAGCCAAAATCACGAGTTGGATACTTAACCAACGGAGCCACCCAGGTGCTCCATAATTTTTTAAAGTAATTTCAGTTAGTTAACATACAGTGGTCTATTAGTTTCAAGTATACAATATAATGATAGTGATTCAATGATGCCATACATTTCCTGGTGTTCATCATGACAAGTGTGCTCCTTAATCCCCATCACCTATTAATCTATCCCACCATCTACCTCCCCACTAGGAACCGTCAGTTTGTTCTCTATAGTTAAAAGTCTGTTTCTGTTAAGGAGGGCACAGGTTGCATGGAGCACTGGGTGTGGTACATAAATAATGAATTTTAGAACCTTGAAAAAATTAAATAAAAAATTTTTAAAAAGAGTGTTTCTTGGTTCATCTCTCTCTCTCTACTTTTTTTCCTTTGCTCCTTTGTTTTGTTTCTTAAATTCCACACGAATGAAATCATATGATATTTTTCTTTCTCTGACTGATTTATTTTGCATAGAATTATACTCTGTAGTTCTAGCCCTGTCATTATAAATGGCAAGATATCATTCTTTTTTATGACTGGCTAGTATTCTCATATATATGAGCTTATTTCTGCATCTATTGAAATGATCATCTAGTTCTTATCCTTTCTCTCTCCTTTTTTTTTTTTAAGATTTTATTTATTTATTTGACAGAGAGAGATCGCAAGTAGGCAGAGAGGCAGGCAGAAAGAGAGGAAGGGAAACAGGCTCCCTGCTGAGCAGAGAGCCGGATGCGGGACTTGATCCCAGGACCCTGATATCATGACGTGAGTCGAAGGCAGCAGCTTAACCCACTGAGCCATCCAGGCGCCTCTTATCCTTTCTCTTATTGCTGTGATGCATCACATTGATTTGCAAATATTGAACCACCCTTGCAACCCAAGAATAAATCCCACTTGATTGTGGTAAATGATTTTTTTAATGTATTGTTGGATTCAGTTTGCTGGTATTTTTTTAAATATTTTTGCACCTATGTTTATCAAAGACATTGGCCTGTACTCTTTTTTTTTGTGGTGTTTTTATTTGGTTTTGGTGTCAGGGTATGCTGGCCTCATAGTGTGAATTTGGAAGTTTTCCTTCCTTTTCTATTTTCTGGAATAATTTGAGAAGAGTAGGTATTAGTTCTTCTTTAAATGTTTGATAAAATTCACCTGTGAAGCCATCTGGACTTCTGTTTTTTGGGGGGTTTTTGATTAATGATTCAGTTTCTTTACTGGTAATTGGTCTGTTCAAATATTGTATTTCTTCCTGTTTCAGTTTTCATAGACTACATGATTTTAGGAATTTATTTCTTCTAGATTATCCAATTTGTTGTTTTTCATAATATTCTTTTATAATCATTTGTATTTCTGTGGTGTTGGTTGTTATTTTTCCCTCTCTCATTTGTAATTTTATTTATTTGAGACTTTCCTATTTTTCCTTCATAAGTCTGGCTAGAGGCTTATCAATTTTATTAATTTTTTCAAAGAACCAGCTCCTGTTTTTTTTAAATCTATTCTACTATGTTTTTAAGTTTCTGTATCATTTATTTCTGTTCTGATCCTCATTATTTCCTTCCTTTTGCTAGTTTTAGGCTTTGTTTTTCTTTTTTCTAGCTCCTTTAGGTGTAAGGTTAGGTTGTTTATTTGAGACCTTTCTTGCTTCTTGAAGTAGGCCTGTGTTACTATAAGCTTCCCTCTTAGAACCACTTTTTCTGCATTCCAAAGGCTCTAAACCATTGTGTTTTCATTTTCATTTGTTTCTGTGTACTTTTTAATTTCTCATTTTGCTTCCTAGTCAACTAGTTGACCCATTCATTGTTTAGTAGCATGTTCTTTTTAATTTAATTTTTTTCAGTGTTCCAAGATTTATTCTTTATGTACCATATCCAGTGCTCCATGCAATTTACACCCTCCTTAATACCCACCACCAGGCTCACCCAACCTCCCACTCTCCTCCCCTCCAAAACCCTCACTTTGTTTCTCAGAGTCCACAGTCTCTTATGGTTCATCTCCCCCTCCAGTTTCCCCCAACTCACTACTGCTCTCCTTCACCCAAAGTCCTTCATGTTATTCCTTATGCTCCACAAGTAAGTGAAACCATATGATAACTGACTCTCTCTGCTTGACTT
This sequence comes from Mustela nigripes, assembly GCF_022355385.1. Lineage (NCBI taxonomy): Eukaryota > Metazoa > Chordata > Mammalia > Carnivora > Mustelidae > Mustela > Mustela nigripes. Next base: position 20,001,006 of record NC_081562.1, read on the forward strand.
ATTTCACTCAGCATAATCTCCTCCAGTCCAATTCATATTGATACAAAAGTTGGGTATTCATCCTTTCTGATGGAGGCATAATATTCCATTGTATATATGTATCATATCATATCTTTATCCATTTGTCTGTTGAAGGGCATCTTGGCTCTTTCCACAATTTGGCGACTGTGGCCATTGCTGCTATTCAGGTACAGATGGCCCTTGTTTTCACCACATCTGTATCCTTGGGGCAAATACTGAGTATGCAATTGCAGCATCATAGGATAGCTCTATTTTTAATTTCTTAAGGAGTCTCCACACTGTTTTCTAAAGTGGCTACACCAACTTGCATTCCCACCAAGAATGTAGGAGGATTCCTCTTTCTCACCTCCTCTCCAACACTTGTTTTTACTGTCTTGTTGATTTTGGCCATTCTAACTGGTGTAAGGTGGTATCTCAATGTGGTTCTGATTTGAATCTCCCTGATGGCTAAGGATGATGAACATTTTTTCATGTGTCTGTTAGCCATTTGTATGTCTTCATTGGAGAAGTGTCTGTTCATGTCTTTTGCCCATTTTTTTGACATGATTATCTGTTTTGTGTGTGTTGTGTTTGAGGAGTTCTTTATAGATCTTAGATGTCAGGCCTTTGTCTGTAGTGTCATTTGCGAATATCTTCTCCCATTCCATGGGTGGCCTCTTTCCTTCCCACTCTTTCCTTTGCTGTGCAGAAGCTTTTGATCTTGATGAAGTTCCCAAAGTTCATTTTTGCTTTTGTTTCCTTTGCCTTTGGAGACATATCTTGAAAGAAGTTGCTGTGGCTGATGTCAAAGAGCTTACTGCCTATGTTTTCCTCTAGGATTTTGATAGATTCCTGCCTCATGTTGAGGTCTTTTATCCATTTTGAGTTTATCTTTGTGTATGGTATAAGAGAATGGTCAAGTTTCATTCTTCTATACATAGGTGTCCAATTTTCCCATTACCATTTATTGAAGAGACTGTCTTTTTTCCACTGTATATTTTTTCCTGCTTTGTCAAAGATCAGTTGACCATAGAGTCATGGGTCCATGCTATTTAACCTCCATCTATTTGTGGTCTTTCAGATTTTTTTCTTGGGTTGACTTCTGATTTCATAGTGTTGTGGTCAGAAAAGATGCATGGTATAATTTCGATCCTTTTTAATTTGTTGAGGTTTCTTTTGTGGCTTAATATGTGAACTATTCTGGGGAATGTTCCATGTGCACATGAAATAATGTGTATCCTGCTGTTTGATGATGGAATGATTTAAATATATCTGTTATATCCATCTGGTAGTATGTCATTCAAAACCATTGTTTACTTGCTGATTTTCTATTTAGATGATCTGTCCATTGATTTCATGGGGTGTTAACATCCCCTAATATTACTGTATTACTATCAATTCGTACCTTTACATTTCTTATTGTTTAATGTATTTGAGCACTTCCATGTTAGATGCATAAATATTTACAATTTTTATATCTTCTTGTTGGGTTATCCCTGTTATTATTATGTAGTGTCCTTCTTTGTCTCTTGTTAGAATCTTTTTTAATTTTTGTTTTTAAAGATTTAATTTATTTGGGAAGGGAGAGGGAGAGAATCTCAAGCAGACTGTGCTAAACATGAAGCCTGACATGGGGCTCAATCTCACAAACCTGAGAACATGAACTGGAATCAAGTGTCGAACACTTAAACTACTGAGCCACCCAGGTGTCCAAGAATCTTTTTTTAAAGTCTAATTTGTCTGATACAAGTATTGCCTCTCCAGCTTTCTTTTGATGTCCTTTTGCATGATAAATGCTTTTCCACCTTCTCACTTTTACTTTGCAGGTGTGTTTAGGTCTAAAATGAGTCTCTTGTAGGAAACATAGAAATGAATCTTGTTTTTTTATCCATTATGTCACCCTGTATTTTGATTGTAGTGTTTTGTCCATTTATAGTTAAATAATTATTATTTTTTTAAGATTTCATTTGTTTATTTGAGAGAAAAAGAACACAAGTAGGGGGGTGGGGCAGAAGGTAAGGGAGAAGCATATCCCACCACTGAGCAGAGAGCCCAACACAGGGCTCTTTTCCAGGATCTTGGAATTATGATCTGAGCTGAAAGCAGAGGCTTAATTTATTGAACCATCCAGGCACCCCTCACAGTAATTATTGATAGATATGTACTTATTGCTATTTTATTACTTGTTTTGTGATTGTTTCTGAAGATTTTCTCTGATCCTTTCTTGTCTTTCTTTCATGATTTGTTGGTTTTCTTTAGTGATAAATTTTGATTTCTTCCTCTTTATTCTTTGCATATCTATTACCAGTTTTTGATTTGTGGTTACCATTAGGTTTGTATATAACATCTTCTGCATATAGCAGTCTATATTAAGTTGATGGTTGTTTAAGTTTAAACCTATTCTTTACTCCTCTACTCCCCAAGTTTTAGGTATATGTTGTCATATTTTACATCCTTTATTTTGTGAGTTCTTTCACTGATATTTTATAGAAATATTCATTTTTACTGTTTTTGTGTTTCCTATCTTTATACCATTACTTATAGTCTTTCCTTTCTACTCATAGAGTTCCCTTTAGTATTTCTTGCAGGGCTGGTTTAGTGGTCATGAACTCCATTCATTTTTGTTTCTCTGAGATACTCTTTATCTCTGCTATTCTGAATGATAGCCTCGCTGGATAGAATGTTCTTGACCTCACATTTTTCCCATTCAGCATTTTAAATATATATCATGCCCATTCTTTTATTTATTTATTTAGGTGGGCCAATGGACATGACAGTCCTTTCTGACATGGAAAGTTTCTGCTGAGAATTCTGCTGATAGCCTTATGGGGTTTCCCCTGTATGTAACTGTTGTCTTTTGTCTTGTTGCTTTTAAGATTTTTTTCTTTATATTTTACCATTTTAATTACAATCTGTCTTGATGTGGATTTGCTTTTGTTGATTTTGTTGGGGGTTCTCTGTGCCTCTTGGATCTGGATATCTGTTTCCTTCCCCAGATTAGGAGTTTTCAGCTATTATTTCTTCAAATAAATTCTCTGCCCTCTTTTCTCTCCCTTCTTCTGGGATTCCTATAATATGAATGTAACTCTTTTTGATGGAGTCACTGAGTTCTCTAAGTCTATTGTCATTTTTCCTCATTCTTTTTTTTCTCTTTTGTACAGCTTGATTACTTTCCATTACTCTGTCTTCTAGGTATTGATTTATTTCTGTGTTTTTTCCAGTCTGCTGTTCTTTCCATAGAGCATGTTCTTGATCTTGTTTATTGGGCCCTTTATTTCTCCTGTGTTATTCCTTATCTCCATATTAATGCTCTTGCTGAGGACTTCCACTTTCTCAAGTCTAGCAAGTATTTTTATGATCATTACTTTAAATTCTCTATCAGGCGTGTTACTTGTATCTGTATTTAAATCTCTAGCTGTGGGCTTGTCTTGTTCTTTCATTTGGGACAAATTCCTCTATCCTCTCTTTTGTCTAAGTCTCTGGGCTACCTTTTCTGTGTTAGAAAAGTCAGCTACATTTCCTCCCCTTGAAGGTAATAGCTTTATGAAGAAGAGGTTATATACTGGTTGGTAGTATAATGTCACCTGCTCTCCAGGGCCTACACTCCAGAGAGTGTTTCCACGGTGTGCTGCATGTACTTTGCTTACTTTGCTGTTGTGCCCTGGCCACTTTATCCTTCAGATCAATTGTCTACAGATGCTTTCTTTGCCTATTGTGAGAGTATTTGTTCCCTGACCTGAATGTAGGGAATTTTAACTACTGGTACTCTACTCTGCTTATGAAATGAGTCCTGTTGTCACAGCTGCCAAAACTGAAGCCCTGCAGAATTCATGGGTAGGGAGACATGGTGTGGGTAGAGGTTTGGGCCAGTCTCCTGGGGGAGAGGGACCACTGTGCTGGCACCAAAACAAGTTGGGCAGTTCCACTGGAGATGGGCAGTTCCACTGGAGTTGGGGTGGGGGATGGGCCTCGGTGTAAGCAAGTTAGGTAGTGAGTATCAGCACCATACTTGTTCCCACAGGTGGCCCTGTGCTTATGCTGAGGGGCAGTGGAGGCCAGTTATCTTTGTTCCTGGAGGGATCTCTCCATGAATGCTGCCAAGAAGAGCAAATAACCTCCCCATTATGTGCCCCAGGCACTCTTCAGATTGCTATTTCCATGCTGTATGTTCGTAGGCTATTTTCCCTGCCCTCTTTCCAAGAGTAACCCCGATTCCCCTGGGTTCACCTCAAGCCAAACACACTAGTCTTTAAAACTCTACATTTTAAGCCCTGCTGGTTGCAAGAACTCATGAAACTCAGCCCCTTTACTTTCCAAACCAATCGCTGTAGGGAATCAAAATCTTCCCTGTGCGCTTATCTGTCTCTTGCCCTTCCCTGGGACCACAGCTCTCTCTCTACCACAATGGCCAAGATCTATCTCTCCCAAACCACGTCTCCACACTTCCTACTTTCTGCCATGTGGCCTCATCTCTACCTTTAGTTGTGGCATTTGTTGTTCTGCCAGTCTTCAAGTCAATTTCTGGGGTATGTAGGATGATTTGATAGTTATCTAGTTGTATTCGCGGGACAAGGGGAGCCTAGAGTCCTCCTACTCAGCTACCATCTCCCTCCTTATCCCAATATTTAATTTTTTCAAAGTGATTATAAGTGAATATTGTACTTTTAATGTTGGTGTCCATATGTTTGTTAATATGTAGAAATATAATTGATATATGTATATTTGTGCTGGATCCTGAGACCCTGCTGAATTTATTTATTAGTTCTTGGGATTTTCTACACAGATAGTCATGTCATCTTCAAAAAACAAGTTTTATTTCTTCCTTTACAATCTGTATGTATAGCTTTTATTTCTTTATTGCACTGGCTTTAACTTCCACATCAGGTTGAATAAGAGTAGTAAGAGTAGACACCCCTTCCTTATTTCCCAGTCTGGATGAGGAAAATATTTAGTCTTTCACTCCTAGATATAATGCTAGCTGTAAGATTTTAGTAGATGCCCTTTACAAAGTTGAGGAAATTCCCTATTTCAATATTTCTGAGAGTTTTTTTTATGGATGAATGTTGAATTTTGTCAAGTGCTTTTTCTGCCTTGATTGATGTGGTAATACGATAGTCTTCTTTAGTTCTTTGACATGATGAGTTACATTAATTGATTTTCAAATGCTTAACCAGCCTTGCATTCTTGGAATAAACTTGGTCATGGCGTATAGTTATTTTTATATATTTCTGATTCTATTTGTTAATATTTTATTAAGGATTTTTGCATCATGAGAAATATTGATCTGTAATTCTTTTTTTGTAATGGCTTTGTCTGGTTTTGATATCATAGACATTCTAGCTTCATAAAATAAAGTGAGAATAATTAATCTCTATTTTCTTAGAAGATTGTATAAAATTGGTGTTAATGATTTAAAAGTTTGGTAGTTATACTCTAGTGAAACCATCTGGGCCTGGGTATTCCTTTTCTGGGTGTTTTAAAATTATGAATTAAATATCCATAAGTTATAGGGCTATTCAAATTATCTGTTTCATATTGGGTGAATTATGGTAGCTGTATATTTAAAAAATTGGTCCATTTCATCTAAGTTGTAAAATTTGTGTATGGGGAGTTGTTCATAGTATTCCCTTATTCTATGTTTAGTGTCTGCAGTGTCTGTAGTCTGTAGTGTTTGGTGTCTGTAGTGTTATTGCCTGTTTTATTCCTAATATTGGTAATTTTGTCTTTTTTTTTTTCCAGTGTTGCTAGAGGTTTGTAAACATAAAAATTTCAAAAATCTACCTTCTTATTTATTTATTTATTTATTTATTTATTATTTCTGATTTTATTTATTTATTTGACACAGAGAGAGAGACCATGAGAGAGGGAACAGTCATGGGGGCTGTGGGGGAGGGAGAAGCAGGCTTCCCTCTGAGCTGGGAGCTCCATGTGGGGCTTGATCCTGGGACTCCAGGATCATGACCCAAGCCAAAGGCAGATGCCCAACGATTGAGCCACCCAGGCACCCCCTACCTTTTTATTTCACTGATTTACTCTATTTTCTATTTGCAATTATTGCCTTTTGTTCTTTAGTCTTTTCTGCTGTTTGCTTTTGGTTTATTTTGCTGTTCTTGAGGTAGGACCTTAGATTATTGATTTGAGACTTTTCCTCGTCTATAGTGTGTGTACTAATTGCAAAAATTTTCCTGTCAGTATTAATTTAGTTGTGTTCCACGACTTTTCATATTTTTAAGTTTCCTTTGAGATGTCCCTTTGACCTATGAATTGTTTAGAACTATGTTACTTAGTTTCCAAGTGTTCAGAGATTTTCCTATTATTTTTCTGCTATTGATTTCTAGTTTCATTCAGTGTGATCAAAGAGTGCATTCTCTATGATTTTGATTATTTTAAATCTGTTGAGGTCTGTGTTATAGCCCAGGATATGGCATTTTGGTATATGTTCCATTGGCACTTAAAATTGTACTCTGCTGTTAGGTGCAGTGTTCTCTAAGTATCAATTAGATCCTGCTCATTGATGGTGTCATTGAGTTCTTCAACATCTTCTGATTTTCTGTTTAGTTGTTTTTATCAGTTGGTGACAGTGGAATGGTGATTTCTAAACTATAATTGTATATATGTCTATTTTCCTTTTAGTTCTATCAGTTAAAAAATTTTTTTTTAAATTTATTTTCCGTGTTTGTTTCATGTATTTTGAAGTTCTTATTTGGTGCATGTATATTTAAGATTTCTGTGTCTTGGTGAATAATTATTTTGTTATTTATAATATTTCTCTCTGATAATTTTATTTACCTAAAGTATAATTTATATGATATTAATGTAGTTACTCCTACTTGCTTTTGATTAATGGTTGCTTGATACACCTTTTTTTTCATCCTTTTACTTTCAGCTTGCTTATATTAAATTTTAAGTAAGCTTTTTGGAATCAGCATATAATTGGGCCATGTTTTAAAATATATCCTGCCAATTTCTGTCTTTTAATTGGTGTATTAGACCATCTTCTCCACTTAATGTAATTATTGGTATGTTAGGGAGTATGTATGCCATTTTTTGTTTTATGTTTGTTCTTTCTCTTTCCCTCCTACCTTTCTATAAGATACTTAAACATTTTTTAGAATCCATTTTTATTTATCTGTATTGTTTTGAGTTTGCCTCTTAGAATAGCATTTTCAATTGTTGCTTTAGGTATTACAAAACAATCTACTTGTTTTGTCATTTTACCAATTTGAGGAAAGTATAGAACCTTTATCTCCCTTTATGTCTGTTTACCCAGTTTTTAATACAGTTATCAAATATTTACTCTACATGCATTTTGAATTACATTAAAGTATTATAAGTTTTGTTTAAACAATCAAATATAACTCAGGAAACTCAAGAGGAGAAGGAATGCCTATTATATTTAGCCATATATTTGCTTATTTTATTCTTTCTTCCTTCCTGATGTTCCAAGTTTCCTTCTTTTAATAATTTCTGTTCTTTTTAGAAAACTTTCATTAGCCATTCTTTTAGGATATGTCTGCTGGCAAAAATTCTTTATTTCCCTTCATCTGAGGATGTATTGGTTTCCCTTTATTTCCAGAAGATATTTTTGCTGGATATAGGATTCTGTGTCAGCAGTTCTTTTTATCCAGCACTTGAAAAATATGTGCCACTTTCTTCTGGTCCAGTATTTCTGATGATATATTTGCTGCCATTCTAATTATTTTCCCCTACAGGAAAGGTATCATTTTTCTCTGATCACTTTTAGAACTTTCTCTTTGTTTTCAGAAATTTATTTCAGTGTGTCTTGGCATTATTTCTTTGTGTTTGTCCTGTTTGGAGTTTTTGCAGCTTTTGAATCTGTAGGTTTATATCTCTTGTAAAATTTGGGAAATTCATACATTATTTCTTTAAATGCTTTTTAGCCTCATTCTTTTCTCCTCTAGGACTCTCATTACCTGTGTTAGATTTTTTTAGTATACTTGCACAGATCCTGGAAACTCATTTCATTTTTTTAAAGTCCATATTCTCTCTGTTGTTCTGATTAGGTAATTTCTATTGGCCTATCTTCCAGCTCACTAATTCTTTCTTCTATCTCCTCCATTCTGCTGTTGAACCCATCTACCAAGATTTTACCTAGTATTTTTCGGTTCTAATAATTTCCATTTAGTCCTTTATATCTGCTGTGTTTTTGTTGAGACATTTTATTTATTTTTTCTCTAAGACTTTCTATTTTTTAATTTATTTCAAGCACATGTTAATTACTGAAGCAGTTTTATCATGGCTCTCTGACACACCTGGCCCTCCCCATGATCCAGAAAGTTGAAGGTCACTGTTGAGCAAAGCAGGTCCTCCAAACTCCTGCTTTAGACCTAAGGCTTGGGTCCATTCTGGTTTGTTTGCTTGTGGCATACCAGTTGTTAAAATAGTTTGATCTCATCCTGAGTATATGAATGAATGAATGAATGAATGATATCCAGAAGCTCCAAGCTTATCCAACACATCTAAGCCATAACCAATAAAACTCCTCTGAATATGCTTTTCTCCATAGTCTGCATTATTGCTTATTCCTCCATAGTCTGCATTATTGCTTATAACTCTTATTGTGATTGATTCCCTTCTTTCTTTCCCTTCTTATCAATTCTGGCTGAGTATCTGTAGTGAGGTGTCCTAATAGTGTCATCATAACTCCAAGCCAGTTCTTCCTTGCTTCATCTCTAACCAAGGTATTATTCCCTGAAACAGGCTTTTTTTTGGGGGGGGGGGTTATATTCCTTATACCTCTAAAACTGGCTCACAGGTCATACTGTCACAGCCTGCTTCATGGGCCATGTGACTTATTTCATATTTTTCAGTGAAGGCTGTCTTCTTTCCTACTGGGCTTTGGTCAAGAGAAGTTGTGAAATCACTCCCTAGGATTATATTCTGAACCCATATCCTCCTCAAACACTAGTTCTTTGTCAACTCTATCCACACCACCACCACAAGGAAGACTTCTGAATTTTTTTAACCTAGAACTGCCATCTATATCTTATAAAATTTTCTTGACTTGATATTTTTTCTTTGATTTACTGATTCTGTTATCAAGCCCCTGTACTCTGTAGACAATATGTTCTCTAATCCTTCTTTTATGCTTCTGTCCACTCTTAAAAATTAACCATTGGCTTACTGGGAACTCACATCTTTTGGAATTTTCAGGTTTTGCATTTCTCCATTATTCACATTATAACTTTTTTTTCACTAGCATGATTTTGGCATCTATACACCAAAGCAAAGGTTTCAATTAGCCAATTAGATTTTAAATCAAAATGATTTGAGCAATATTTTTTTTAAATAATCATATTTTTCATTCTAGTTCCATTCCTAGGGAATCAAGGATGGCATTGTTTCATTGCCATCTCTGTTCACTTAGCAGTACTTATCCACAGTCTTGTTTTACAGAAGATTTTGAGACTGTCAAAGCACAAAGGAGTGGTGTGATTGATTATTATCACTTGCAGGAACAGTTGGGAGAAGTAGTGTCCTTCTGGGCTTATGAATTCATATAGCTGTTCCTGCTGTGTTGTCGTGACTCTACCTTCTTTATATTCTGCTTCCTTTATTGAAGATACCTGAATGAACAAATGAATAGTTGAGACTGAGAAGCAGAAGCATTCAAGTTCTGATTACCTATTTGTCAATGATAAGGCTGCCATGATTTTTGGGAGGAGATTGATAACTCTAAATCCTCATTCTGATGAAATTACTTTGAAACACTTTAACTTGGTATTTGAGATTGCTAGTTATGACTTTTTATTATTTTTGTAGGCAGCACTCAGCATATTTGGCATGGTTGGTGGACCACTTCTGGGCTTGTTTGCTTTGGGCATTTTGGTTCCCTTTGCCAACTCAATTGTGAGTATAAAGAGTGAATATGTGTAAAACTTACTTTCCCAACTATAGTAGCGGCTTTCTAATTTTTTCTTAATTTGAAAGATATACTTCCTTTGATATCTGTCATTAGTGACTTAATGGCTTAAATTACTCATATTGACTTTGCTGGAATATAAAATAAAGTGCTATGCACTGGGATCCTACATATGTGAAACTAAATGGAAACTGCCAAAATAATATATATTGTGAATATTATATAGCTGAATCATATAATATTACAGTATAACTATATAACTAAGCATATAATAGAATAGAATATATAATGTAAATAAAGGATATTTATTATGAAACAATACATATTATGTTATACATTATATGTAATATATGTTATGAATATTACATAACTAAAGGAAGATTTTTTGTGGATTTATCTTTTTGCCTTTCTTGAAAGTCATTAGGATTTCTATAAACATTTTTTAAATTTAAAATAAGTTAATTAACATATAGTGTATTATTAGCCTCAGAGGTCACTAAACTCTACCTCTAAAAATCACTAGGATTTAAAGAAAGATCAACAGGCTCAGATGTGAAAGAGTTAAAAGCAGTAGAGCTGAGGATACCTGTGAATAGTCAGAGTACAGCAAAGAGAAGTAATAATATAAGCTCCTCACCATCTTGACCAGAGAGTCTATACTCCTGATATTTAAAGCAATAGTTCCAATATTATGGTTCTGTCCTTAAAGGGGTGATCATAATTGGAATAGTATCCAGAATGAGGTAATACCTCTCTTCTACACAGACATTTTTGGGCTTTAAAATACTAAATTTTGTTTGGAATAAATGAAATTGAAATTATTTCTCTGAAAGCCAGGAGAGACTTCACTGGGTAGTCCTGCTATAAGCTGAAGTTCAGGAAAAACTGATAATGTATGTATGGTTGTTTCATACAGTCATAGAATAACTGCAGAACTATGACTTTACATTTAGAATTCCATTTTCTTCATGAGGCATTATGGATTGGTAAGATGACTACTCATAAAGGCCATTACTATTATTATTAATAAGCACTGGATGTTATACACAAACAATGAATCATGGAACAAAAACTTATGCTATACTGTATGGCAACTAACATAACAAACATAACATAAATAAAAAAATAAAAAATAATAATTCTTAAGGAAAATAATTCTTAACAGATGGTAGCCACACTTGTGGTAAACATAGCATAATGTATAGAGATGTTGACTCACTGTGTTGTATCCTGAAACTAATGTAACATTATATATCAACTGTACTCAAATGAAAAATTTTTAAAAATAATTATTCTCAAATAATTGTCATTGAAGTATCATATGAAAAACTAGTTTGGTAGAAATTAATCCCAATGAAAGAATAGTTTGTATCTACCTCAGAATGTTGAAGCTTTGATTAGACTCTTTGCATTATTAAATGCACAGTGGTTTACTGAGTGTCTGAAACATTAAGAAAGACTGATTTGGTTTTTGACATTTACTGCCACCATGGGTTGCCTCCAGAATAGCTATAGCAGACTTGGTTCCATATAACCTTTTCTGGGGAGAAGTGTGATATTATTATTCCTGTCATAGGAGGTGCCTCTTTTAACTATACTCACATTTTTCATCAGCAGAGTATCTACCCTTGCTTTGGAATGGACTTCCTGCCTTCCTCTCTCCCTCCATCCTTCCCTCCCTTCCTCTCCTTCCCCCTTTCCCCTTCCCTTCCTTTGCTTTTCCTCCTCCTTTCTTTTCTCCCTCCTTCCCTCCCTTCCAGTCATTCATTCATTGAATATTTATGAGCTCAACACTGTCCTGGGAATAGAGAACTCTGAATATTTTTGCACTCATGGGATTTATAATTTTGTGGATCTTTGATCAAGCCATGTACAATGCTGAGAAGCAAGTCTGGCTTGTCAACAGTTGGCCACACTACTATCCCAATCTCATATTATTGAAAAAATATTTATTGCACGCCTCCTATATGTCCAGCACTCTAGTAAGTGCTGAGATACCAAAACCAAAAAAATCTAATTCTGCTTTCAAGGTTCACAACTTAATGAAAGAGCTCATAGTGTTTGTCCCCAACATAAATCTTCTGATCTTGTCATCAGCCTTCATCTTATCCCATCAATACACCATTCTTTGTTCCTACCCTATTATTTTGCTTGTTTTTTCCCTTACTTCAAGTATTCTCCCCTGTCTTCTCTATGGGGAGCTGCCCTGTCTGGTCAGTATTCTTTTTTTTTTTTTTTAAAGATTTTTATTTACTTATTTGACAGACAGAGATCATAAGTAGGCAGAGAGGGAGGCACAGAGAGAGAGAAGGAAGCAGGCTCCCCGCTGAGCAGAGAGCCCAATGTGGGGCTCGATCCCAGGATCCTGGGATCATGACCTGAGCCTAAGGCAGAGGCTTAACCCGCTGAGCCTCCTAGGCACCCCATCTGGTCAGTATTCTTAAAAGAAGGGGGAAATTTTCACCACAGAGGAAGAGGCCCACCAGCTCAAGATTCGCTTTTGTCCCCATAATTTGGAACTGGGGTTTAAATTATTCAGGGTCTAGCAGAGCATCTAGACTGCTGGTGAAAAGCAGAAGCGAGGAACCCATTTTCCAAAGATTGAGAAACCAAATGTCTTCAGAGGAGACATCTCTTTTTGTCTTTAGAAATACTTGGTGTGGTATTATGCACCGTTGCAGTCATTTGTGAAAACTGCTTCCTATTTTCCTCCTAGCTACCCTGAAGCACAATTACAATCATGCATGTTGTTAAATATGGGAATAAACTCTGTGTCTGCTTTCCCCTTCATAGTCTTTTGTGCATTTGGCATACTGTTTGTTCACAGATTAAGCAAAAATAAAGGGGACTGTTGGCCTGGGGTCAACCATGTGATTGTTGTAGTTTTTTGGGTGTGAAGAGAGGAGGACGCCAGAAAAGACTGCTAGTCGTGGAAACAGAGTGAAGGAATAGAATTATGAGATTAGAAAAAAAAAAAAAAAAGCAGGTTGAGATAAGGATATGGAAAAGTAATGGAGTTACTGGATCCCCAGGGCTCTGAGATGAGGGACCGCTGGCTCATGCTGCCCTTGACAAGAAGCAAGGATTTGTGGGGAGAGAATGATTTTAGGAGAGAAGCTGGTAAATCTGGCTTGGACCATGCTAAGCTTAACCTTCTGACATTAATTTCTGTCTCAAAGAAAACTACATTATTTTTCTTTTAAAAACATTCTTGTTTTACAGGGAGCAATTGTTGGTTTGATGGCTGGATTTGCTGTTTCTCTGTGGGTTGGGATTGGAGCTCAACTTTATCCTCCACTGCCTGAGAGAACGATGCCACTAATCCTTGAAACCTATGGCTGTAACAGCACACACAATGTGACAAATTGGGTGACAACCACAGAAATGCCATTTTCTACTAGTGCTTTTCAAGCACACAGTGTGGAAAGGTATTGAATTAAGCTTTATAGTGTCATATTTTAAAGAAATGCATGTGACAGATAGAGAACCCCAGTTGCCCAGTTGCTACAATTTTCCCTAATTCTGAAATGGGTAGAGCCCTTGTGGCTTTCTGGCTATAGTATTTTATTTGGTAACAGCAAAAATTGATGTATGTTCTTAATTTTAATAAAAACCTCTGCCTCACTTACAGATCTGGAGAAAAATTGAATAATGACCAAAAAATTCTGTTATGGTTAAATGCTACCAAATATCAGCTCTAGTTGAATAAAAAATCATCTTGGTGAACTAAAGTGTTTTAAAATGAAAAGCAAAATTATAAAAGAAACACTGCTTATATAGGCTTTAAGTATAGTCTTTATAGTCTAAAGCTACAATCATCTAAATATGTTAGGTCATTGCTGTTTGTTTAGATTTAAAGATTCCTGATCTTTAGAGCACTGGCAATGAGTTGCAGCTGTGATCAACTCACTTGCTGGAGTTTTCTGTATGCGGTATACTTTGGGGCTCTGGGTCCTTATTTCATCTGATTTAATGAAATGATGTAGATCTATAGGTAGGTGAGTGTTTTATAATACAGTAGATATAAGAGCAATATTTCTTTAGTGAACAATTAAATGTCTAGCCTTAAAACCTAAACCCTATGGAGATATGCAAGGAATACAAAAATGAGGCTGCTGCCCCCAAATTATTGCCCCCAGTTTCAGCTTTCCTGGAATGAAATCATTAAAGACTCATTCCCTTTGGGTCAAGACGTGCTGTGTCTCCCTTTTAAACTGGAAGCACTCCTGAGAGAAGGAATGTGACTTGTTAATAGTGATTCATGTTCAAATCATGAGTTCCTAACTATGAGAATGCTTGCCAATGGAAATTCAAGGCTGATAAATGTTGGTAGTTCCAGAACCTGAGACATTTTGGAGGGAGGTTTGACTAGGTGGGGTGCCATGGGTTGAGGGGCAGTGAAATGCCGAAAGTGGTTTGGACAAGCATGAAAACACTAATGTTTGTGTGTGGAAGGGGTAGTTGTTGGAGTCAGAAAGGGAGAAAAAAATAATTGAAGGGTACTTGGGAGGACATTCAGGATATACTTCTTGTTTCACAATTTTGCTTAGCATTTGTCCTGATTATGTAAATATCTCTCTTAATTTAAGAGTCTGAGACAAAATAGTTATTTGGATTCTGAAACAAATAAATTAGCTGAAGTTTAGTATGTACCTGGTACCATAATGATTACTTTTATATGTTAGCTTGTTTATAAAATAACAGGTAATAAATAAGAATTTCTAAGAATAAATAACATACTTAGGTCTGGGCTGGCCGTTTATGTAGTATCACAAGAAAGTTGTCCTCTCTTACTCACTTTGATTCCTGCCTTCCAGGAAGTTATAGTTTAGCTGGAGAGGGTGTGCTAATATACACAAAACAATTAATTCAGTAAGCACAGTAAGTATAAAACTAGCACATTGTAAATAGTAATAAATACTTGATGAAGATCTGTTAAAAGAGTGAATATAAACAAAGTTGGAGTGATTAGCATCAAGACTTTAGAGAGGTAGTACTACTTGAAGGATACAGAGGTTGGCTGGAAGGAGAGGGCTTGGAAAGTCACAGAAAATGACCAAAAGGGAAGTTGGACAAGAAAATAAACACTTAAACAATACCCTCTGGTACGTGGTGTTCATAGGTGATCAAGAGAGGCACCCTTCCTGGTAGAGTCAAAGAAACCTTCTTAGAGGAAGATTAATCAGGTGACCAGGGTTGGATAGAAGGGACAGACAGAAGTGGGGCATATTGCTCAGTGGGAAAACAGTATATCCAAAAGCATGAAGGTCTGAAGCCACGTGGTATCTTAGGAAATCATACATAGTTCAGTGTCCCTAGAGTACAAGGGGAATAAACTACACAGCTAAAGATGAAACAAAATACTCTTTGGTTGCCTGGATAACATGTTTCCATTACCTAGATACAGTTTTTATTCTTTAAATTCCTTAATGCTTGATGGGTATACATTGGTAGCCCATCATAGTTTTAATTTGCATTTCCTTTATGATCAACTACATTCAATACCTTTTTTTTTTTTTAAAGATTTTATTTATTTGACAGAGAGAGATCACAAGTAGGTAAAGAGGCAGGCAGAGAGAGTTGGGGGAAGCAGGCTCCCTGCTGAGCAGAGAGCCTGATGCGGGGCTGGATCCCAGGACCCTGAAATCATGCCACCAAGGTGCCCCCATTCAATACCTTTTTATTACATGGGGTGGGTTTTTTGTTTGTTTGTTTGTTTGCCATTTCCATTTGGATATGTACTTTTGTGACTTGGTTGTTGAATTCTTTAATCCAGCTTTAAATGGATTCTCTTTTATTTCTTATTTATTTGAGAATTTGTGATATATTCTAGATAAAATACATATTTTGAAATATTTTTCTCCTGCTTTGTGGGTTGCCTTTTTACTCTTGTAATGATACTATTTTGGTGGTCAGAATTTCTTTATTTTAATTAAGTTCAACTTATAAGACTTTTTTTTCCCTTTCAAGTTTTTATTTAAATTCCAGTTAGTTAACACATTGTGTAATATTAGTTTTAGGAGTAGAATTTATTGATTCATCACTTACATAGAACACCCGTTGCTCATCACAAGTGCCCTCCTTGATGCAATCACCCATTAAACCCATCCCTCCACCCACCTACCTTCTAGCAACCTTCAGTGTTCTATATAGTTAGGAGTCTGTTTTACGGTTTGCTTCTATCTTTTCGCCCTCCATGTTCATCTGTTTTGCTTCTTAAATTCCACCTCTGACCGAATACGGTATTTGTCTTTCTCTGGCTGACTTATTTTGCTTCACATAATATACTCTAGCTCCATCTATATTATTGCAAATGACAAGATTTCATTCTTTTTTATGGTTAATATTCCGTTATGTATATGTACCACATCTTTTTTATCTGTTCATCGGTCAATTGACTTTTGAGCTCTTTCCATAATTTGGCTATTTAGTTGAAAATGCTGCTATGGGGCACCTGGGTGGCTCAGTGGGTTAAGCCTCTGCCTTTAGCTCAAGTCATGATCTCAGGGTCCTGGGATGGAGCCCCACGTTGGGCTTTCTGTTCAGTGGGGAGCCCGTTTTTTCGCTTCTCTCTCTGCCTGCTACTCTTGCCTATTTCTGATCTCTTTTGGTCAAATAAATAAAGAAAATGAAAAAAAAAAAAAGAAAATGCTGCTATAAACATTGAAGGGGTCATATATCTCTTTACATCCATATTTTTGTATCCTTTGGGTAAATACCCACTAGTGCAATTGCTAGATCATAGCTTTCTTTTTAAGTTTTTGAGGAATCTCCATTCTGTTTTCCAGAGTGCAGACACCAGTTTGCTTTCGAACCAACAGTGTAAGAGGGTTCTCCTTTCTCCACATCCTTACCAATATTTGTTGTTTGCTATGTTAATTTTAACCATCCTGACAGGTGTGAGGTTATATCTCATTGTAGTTTTGATTTGTATTCCCCTGATGATGAGTGATGTTGAACATCTTCTCATGTCTGTTAGTTATCTGTGTGTCTTCTTTGGAGAAATAGCTATTCATGTCTTCTGCCCATTTATTAATTGGATTATTTTTGGGGGGGTGTTGTTTGATAAATTCTGTATAGATTTTGGATACCAATCCTTTATCAGATATGTCATTTGCAAATATCTTCCAAAGGCTGCTTTTTAGTTTTGTCGATTTTTTCTTCATTGTGCAGAAGCTTTTTTATCTTGATGAAGTCCCAATAGTTAATTTTTTTTTATTAATTTTTTATTTTTTATAAACATATATTTTTATCCCCAGGGGTACAGGTCTGTGAATCACCAGGTTTACACACTTCACAGCACTCACCAAAGCACATACCCTCCCCAATGTCCATAATCCCACCCCCTTCTCCCAACATCCCTCCCCACAGCAACCCTCAGTTTGTTTTGTGAGATTAAGAGTCACTTATGGTTTGTCTCCCTCCCAATC
>NC_081562.1:20021318-20022125 GCF_022355385.1 Mustela nigripes
TTATAAAAATTATTTTTTGTTTTGGTATTTTATTTGTAGATCAAAGACAAAGCTTTTTAAAATTGTGTGGTTCTCAAACTACTTTTATACAAATCATCTAGCAGACATACATCAAATGCAAATTCCTAGACTTCAACCTGGACCAACCCAGTTCGAAAGTCTGGAGAGGGGCCACTGAATCCTGATTTTTACCAAATTTCCAAAGTGATCTTCATGCTCTCTAATATTTGGGAACCACCACTTCAGTACAATATTAGGGTTTTAATTATGGGAACCTCTGCTTTTCTGGAGATGAAATCAACTTAAAATTAATTCATTCGACATTGTTGAGTGCCTACCATCTTCTAGAGACTCTACTAGGTGCTGTAGAGACAGACATGAGTAAAACAATTACTATACTCATAGCTTATGGTTTATTTAGGGTCTTATTTACCCCATTTTACTGATGAGGAGACAGACCCACTCATGGTACACAGTACATGGTAGGGTGAAACTGAAATGCCAACCCAGTCTGTATGAACAGAATTCTTCCTGAATCTTCCTATTTATTTCTCAAATAGTGTTAGGATTTCATGTTTCTAGATTATTTTCTCAAGGTGCTCATTGCTGCTATGAAGTGGAAATAAGTCATTTATGAAATTAATGAAGTTGAATTGCTTTTTTATCACTGGATGCCTGCTCACCTAGGTAAAGCATGACTTTATAAAACAAAAGAAGCAGGCATATATGGTTATCAGAATAAAAATTTTAAGGGAAATAGGGGGTAATTCTCAAAGGGAATGCTCCAATACTCCATTTTTTTTTTTT